>NW_026562431.1:2022500-2255000 GCF_027474105.1 Poeciliopsis prolifica
CTACTTCACCTTGTTTTACCTTTCATTAAACGTTTCATTAATTTCAGAAGATCAGAGATTAAAAAAAGAATGAATACAAACAAACAAAGTTAGAACTGAACAGATGGAATGTTTCTGTTTTTGGAACAAATTTGTCTTCACAGAAACCATCCAGACTAGATCAGTTTTTACTTTTAAAGGGCAGAATGATGTTTTCCAGCCATGTAGCATCATTTTCTAGCAAAATCAAATAACTGTTACCTACATTTGTACAAATGCTGTATATATAAAATATGACTTAAAAGAAATTTAACTTTGCAATTTAGCGCCTTGAAATTGGGCCTCTGTCTCTTTAAGAAACTTTTGCTCTTTTTGTTACTCTGCCTTCAGGAAGTCATCCCAACATGGCTCCTCTGTTAACCCTTTAACAACATTTTACCAGCGTTTCACTGAACGGTCGCTCCTATGAGCTCAACAGATGCTCTGATCCACCAGGTGTTTGCTAATTGTTGCTGGCTAGTCTGAAGGAACTGAGAGGGGAATTAGCGCCGAGGAGAAGTTTAGTCAGAGGAGGCGGTGCTAGATCCACCCAGGAATTTCACACAGCTGAATGGTTGATATGGGAAATTGAAAGATTTCTGAGTGAATCAACCTGAAGTAAAGCTAAAAAAAAAACTGATTTTGACATAATACTGCCCCTCAATCTAATATATCATTCTATGAAGTAGAAGAGTGCTGTATCCTTTTTTTATCATTATGGATGTTTTTATACAGTTATGCACATTACATGTTTTGTGTTTGAAGATGTATTTATAACGATAGTTGAGAGATGTTTAGTTTCTTACGACACAGCCAATTGACTTTTGAGGCAGACTGTATAAGATTCATTTTTTTCATGCAACTTCTGTTCATTCAAAACTTTTGTTTACATCAACATGTGACGCGTTCATTCATTTTAAATTAAAAACCAAATAAATAAATTAATTGGGTTCCTGGAGAATAAATAATAGGTTAGGATATTCCAAAAATGCACGACTCACCTCCCATTCCTGTCCACATTTCTACTCTGGGTTTTTTTTTTTTTTTTCGTTTCCCCTCTCCGCCGTTCTCTCCTTCTTCCTGTTCTTTCAGTGCGGTTGGCTACAGAGCAGAAGCGGTCGGTACCAGCCAAGTGCAGCTGACTCCCATTCAAGCTGGAACGGCTGCGGCTGCCTGCAGCTGAGGCCCATTCAAACGCCGCGCGCCTCCTTTATGTGCAAGCAGGGTTCGTCAGAGAAACCGAGTTCCGCCACTTAAGCTGTCAGAGCTTCGGATCGTGTTCTCTCCACTCCTCTCCACCTCCCGGTTGTCTGAGGCAGAACCGGTGCTGATGTTTCCTACTTCATCAGGGAGCGTAATAAACACAGGCTGCTTTGCAGATAGAGCTGCTATAGACAAAGTGTGTTGTTCACTGCTAGTAGCTACCATCAGTATTGTGTCAGTGTTGAATTTTTTGGTCTGTCAACTCACTTTAAATGTCTCGGTGACACAATAAGTTGACTCAACACCACAATCAGGGAGCCTTTGAAACGCATCTGGAACATTAAGTATGAGGACAAACTGTGTTTGTTTTGTTCAAATGCCTCTCTTCTCCTCTGTCCTCTCCCTTGTTTTGTCCCTACTCCTGGTATTTGCCTGGTATTTGCAGAGCGGTCAGCCTCGAGCGCGGCCCCTCACCAGCAGTGACGTGAAGGCAAGGAGGGCGGGGTCAGAGGTGAAGTGGCTGGACTGCAGCGTGCGAGGCGATAACAGAGCAGCGGAGGACTCAGCCAAACATCGCAAATGATTCCTTTTTGACCCCGTGTGCCTCCAGAAAGTTTGTGGCTGAAACTCTTTCCTGATTGAACTGCTTTTCCTCCCTGTGTCTGAAAGTGACGGATCCATCGCTTGTACGATCTTCCAGCTGGAGAGAGGGAGTTCTCCTTGAAGCTCGACTCTTCAGAGTCAGAAAAGTGCGAGGAAAAGCTTGTTTTCTTGCTCTTTGCTCGGTTTTGGAGGCAGAGTTTTGATGCCAGACATCAAGATGTTCGTGCTGACAGTGAGCTCTGATGTTGAGGGGCCTGTTGAACCTCAATCACTCAGCCCTGGATAAGTGGATTAACTGACTAAAAGTAAAGATTTTCAGCAGCGAATGTGGAATTTATCACCTCTGCGCTCTTCCTACGGTGATCTTAGTTAATTGCGCTCTGAAACGGGCCGTAAACAGAACCTTTATCGCTGGACGGAGAGCTGGAGAAAAGGCAGAATCACGAGACGAAATAACACACACTCACAATACTTCCATGGAAATGGCCATAATAAAACTATGCATACTTTTATTGCTTCCAAAAGAAGAGAGGAGAAAATCTCCGCAAAGTTTGACCAGTGGCTTATATTGATTTGCTGAACTGTGACAAAAAAACTGAAAAATTGCAAGACCAAGACCGTTAGCTTTAATGCCTCATCGAAATATTTATTTACCTCATATAGTGCATTCAGTGTAGAGGGACTTCCCACATTGGTATAATTAGACAAGTGTATTTAAGGTTCACGTAATGATTTATTTGCTTACTTGCCAGAGAGTCAGAAAGTCTGCGCTGGTCGTTTGTTTCTGCTGTGAGGATTTCAAAGTGCTCTTTTGTCTCTTTCACTTGTGACTTCAGAGGAAAATCAAAGTGAGCCTTCAGGCATTGTGAAGTCCCACCTCACCTTTGTGACGTTAAACCGCTTTGGTTTGATCGCCATCTGCTCGAGCAGTCTGCATTTGTGCATGAAGACTTGCAGAAGCACGCACACACACGCACGCACACACACTTGAGCAGCCCTGGCGATGTTCGAGACGCAAGCAAGTCGTTATGCCACGGTCTGCTGCAGCCAGGAGGCAGCGGTTTGTTTAGCTGTGAAATGGCAGGACTCTCACATTTAGCACATAGGTTGTGCCGAGTGTAATTTGCTGCAGGATGTGTAACTCACTCAAGGTTTCAGGTCGGCGGGGGGCACGTGTTCGTTGGAGGTGTTGCTGTGTCTCTGCTAGTTAAAAGCTGCTCCTCTGGAGAGAGCCCGGCTAACTGCTGCGTTTTTCACTTCACCCACAGGACGGTTTCGAAGCCGACGAGGCGCGGACTCGCCGGTCGCTCGGAAGAAAAAACTATCCCAGAGTGTGAAACTGACAATAAAGACTCACGCGTTTCTATTTGCTCCACGTCGGACCCTCCTATGCATCTGCAGCCAGTAATTGTGGAGGACGACACAATGTTCACACACAAAATGAACTCGTTTTCAGTGGGACTGTCACAGCAAATTCTGCTGGACGATGAATTGTCTCGGAAATTATCGCGATAAATGATCATATTGTTCCTTTGAGACCATTTTCAACTAATATAATGGTTATGGCATATTCTCAAAAAAAATCAACAAACTTTCAATTTTAATGAACATTTAACACTGGCACTGACAGGCATCTTAATTTACCAAACAACAGAAATAAGAAATAAAATGAATTATGAAGTCTTTTGTTATGTTTCTTCTCATAACTTAACTATATAAACTCAACAGAACCTCACTGGAACGTGACTTAGTTTATTAGACATTTTTCCGAAGAACATAGCGAGATCAATGCACTGATCTGGTGACGGATATAAAAGCTGAAGACATGCACTTCCTGTCATCTCAACCGGCCACACTGTTTGTTTGTGAAATCATGTCAAGTCCTGGAGTTTGTAGGAGTGAGCTGCTGTTTATGTTTCATTACTTTTCTCCTGTTTTCTTAGTTAGGGAGGTAAGTTTTTGTCTTTTGGTTTCTTTACTTTTAATTTGGTTAATATTCAGATAGTTTCCTTTTGCTGTTTTCGGCATTAGCTCACTCTGAAGTCATATGCTCCCCTTGTTGTAACATCTCAATCCAAAACTACATCTTTTTACAAAAAATAACATTATAAAATGTGTGTTAACCGCTTGAGCTCTGAAGAGGATGAATCTGTTGTGTTCTGACCTGGCCACCCCTAGACGGGTCGTAGCCACTGCCATTGAGTAATGTATTGCTTTATTACACACATAACATCCCTCAAAAAAGGTCAAGTTGAGACCGAAGCACCAGACTGAACATTTTCTTGTCATTCAGTTTTTGCTGGAAAGAGATAAAATAGAACAACAATAAATTATGCAAGAAGCAGTGATTGAGTTTGTTTCATCATGCGATTGATTCATTTTTTGCTTATTGCCTCATTTTCAACCATTTTTTCCCCTCTTTTGTTACAGAGGTAAACAACTTAGTTAATGGGGCCTAAGAATTATCCCTGAGTTGAGCCCCTTGGCGTGTACATGTATACAAATCTAGATATCCCGTGGATCAGTGGTAATGTGGACCAATCACAGCTGGTCAACCCTACAAGGTGGAATTAATAGATTTTAATGAGGTACGACACAAAGATTGTGTAAATGCACAGCAACACTGAACCCGACAAAAACAGAAACTTCTGTTAATTAATTAGATACACTCTATTAACTTTCACAGTATTAGAAGGTAGAGGTGGACATCGATCATATCATTTATCATTTAGCGTAAAAACTTTCATTGATTGTTATGCTAAATTCCATTTAATTATTTTAAAAAAACATAATCGTCTGTGTTGCCAGGATTATTTAAACAAATTTGACGAATAAATAGAAATAAATGAGAAGCTATGACTAAATGCAGTCACTGTGTGTAGGGATCCAAATAACACTTCTTTATGGGACCGCTGTCCTGATGAAAACTATTACAAATGGGAATGGTTTTCAAGAGCACTATTTGTTTCTGTGACACAAATAACTATCTTACAGTTACTTACCATAAATATCACAGCATTTCAATATCTCACTCTGCCCTTAATGATTCCATCTATAAGGCAAATCAAAGCGGAGCGGCTGGCTCCCCGGGGGGTCCCCTGCCGATCAGGAGATCAGAGGCAGGTTACCCGCTTCATGCTGCGCCTCAGTGGAAGTGGCACCGATAGTTGTCTTCTTAGGAAATCTCCCAACCGAATCTGAGCGCTTCCCCCAGTCAGCAGCGCCATCCGGAGATGAACTCTGAAGGTCCGTGTCGAAGTTAATTGACTGCTTGATGGAACATCAGCATAATGTGTCCTGCTGCAGCTCATCAGTCCCAAAGACCCAAAGCCTCGTCCATAACGAAGCTATAAAAACCCTCGCGTAATGCCTCGGCGGGCCTATATTGGGAACATACAGCCGCTTTACGAGTGTTTCACGGCTTAATAATCTCCATTATTTAAAAAAAATGATGATCTGCTGCATGTGATCCGGTGAACTAATGGCAACTCAGCGGGGGAACCTTCCCCACCTACCAGTCAGTCATGCAAGACATCACATTTGTAACCCGCTGCGCTGTCGCAGAGCAAACAACTATAGAAAGGACTTCCGCTGGAAGGATTAAGAGCACGCTGCTGCCAGAGATAGCCTGCACGTCTATTCTTAGGCGAGATCAGCTGCTTCATTTATCTTTAAATCCACACACGCTGACTTGCTGACACTCTTAGATCGCCACGCATTGTTGAGGCAGCGTGAAGGCCGGGGAGAGCCCAGTACCATGGAGCTTTATGAAACAGAGGTCTTTTCCTGCAGCTTGACCTTTCACCCCAACCTGTGCACTTGATAATAATAAACTAGAGACACTCGGTGGACTCCTTAACTGTTTAACAGAAAGGGCCACTCCCTCTGCTGAGGCGCTGCTCCATTGTTCGAATTCTCCACTGTTAGCTTTGTGGCTTTGCTCTGCTGCTGAACACTGACTATGTTTCCTTTGACCCACATCGTCGTGCAATTCGACAAAACTCAATTTGTGTCATGGAAGCACGGCAATTTAGAAAGTTTTGGCACAAAGTTCTTGGCCTGATTGGAATAAGTGTATTTTTCAAAACTGCAATGGAAATATTTATTGGTATCACAGCAGCCGCACGATCAAAAACCGGATGTTGCCACTGGCGCAAACCGGGAAGAAAAAGACGACAGGAAGTGGCAACTCGAATCCTGAAACTGCTGCCCTGCGAGTTGCTCAACAGGTTGTTGCTATGGTTACCAAAAAGCCCTCTAACCTTAATAAGCTAGCTGTTAGAGGTTGAGCAGCTAAAGCCGTTCCTCTGCCTACGTCTCCCAGAATGCTGTGGTGTTCTGGATCTGAGTTCAGTCAAATTATTGAACATATTATTTGTTGATATTGATTACATGTCTATCGACATAATTGATTAACTGACCAATCCTAGCAAATATAATCAAATATTGTAATAATATTGATTTTGTTTGACCCAGATATTTCTCACTCTTCTTCTTCTCTGTTTCCATGATATACACAGATCTTCCCCAAGCACTAGCACCACTACAAGCTGCAAAAAAGCTATCTCATTTAGATATGTTTTATTTTGAAATGGAATCTGGTGGAAAAACTTGGATGAGTTTTTGTTTCTTTTCCTTTTGCCATGGAGGTCAGAAATGCTGACATTATATGTGGAGGTCAGGGATCCACAGTCACCCATTAATACCAACTATTTGGTGATACTTTAGACTGCCTCTAAGAACACCTATTCACTATTTTAATAGTTCAAACACCAAATATACCTTGATACCTATCAGCAGATTTACAGTCTCCTTCATTTCTGCTCTTTTTTTTTTACAGTCAATCACTGTCAAGGAAAACGAATGGCTCTCCTGGATTGGAGTCTTTGAAAATGGCGATTAATAGCATGTCCAATAGCAGCGCTCTGATGAATTCTGGCTGCGTTTTTTTTCATAATAATACAGAAATGCTGTACAGAAAAAGGCAAGGCTTCACTCTGCCTATGTTTCTCCTGGTGACGTTCACGTCTTCCCTTTTGAAACTGGCATGTTCTCACCAGAGTCACTTTAAGCTAACTTTAGCCTTCTTTTTGGCACCAATGATGGCTTGTCTTTGTGTCTGTGGTTGTGAAATTAGTCCACTCAGATGTTTCCATGTGCTCACTGTTCTCTCTTTCTCTCTCTCTGTCCGTCCGTGTGGCACAGGGGTCCCTTCAGCGTGGTGAGGAGATGCATCAACAGGGACACGGGCCAGCAGTTTGCTGTCAAAATCGTGGATGTGGCCCAGTTCACGTCCAGCCCTGGTCTCAGCACAGAAGGTGAGGCCCTCACTGATGAAACCATCTCTACTTCCTTTGTCTTTCAGTCTATCTGTTATGCCGTGTCCAAGAGTGAAGTGTGCGTGCGTGCGTGCGTGCGTGCGTGTGTGCGTGTGCGTGTGTGTGTGTGTGTGTGTGGGTGGGTGTCACAAAATGCTGTTGCTGAAGAAAAGCTGATAGCCATTCGCATGTTTAACATCTATTCTTATGCCAACTTAATTAGCAAGCCTCAAACCGTGAAAAGCTGTTTGATTATCCAGGAAAAATAAAACATGCCGCCCTGAATCAAGCCTTAAAACTAGGATGTAATTTTTTAAAACTTTGACACCAATCATTTTAAAGAAGCTCTGATCGGGGTTGGATTAGGACATCCGAGGCTTCATCAGCTCTGCTTGCCTTTCTACACACTGGCCTACTTCTCATTCACTCTGTTGGAGTTTGCCCATTCCGTCTGGTTTATTATGTTGTGATTGGACTGGTCCACTGTGGCGGCACTTCTTTGCCAAATAATACCTTGGCCACCTCAACAGCGACTGTTCATGAAACAACAGAGGGTTTCTATCGACTATAATGGTTGACCAGGATTTCCCACTTTGTGTTCCATCATGGCAGACTTTATTACGGGAGTTTTTGTTTTTTAAAGAACTATAAAGACATTTAAGGTATTAGAAAAGCAAGAGCCCTCCCTGGTTTCCTCCCTCGCCGAGCTTTTTATTTTTTAGTTTATTACAGAGTTGTTGTGCACCAGTAATCCTGAAAAGACTGCTGAGTATCGTCTAGACAAAACATGCAGAGGACTTATCCGACATCTCCCACGGGCCAGGAGAGCGACGGAAGGAGGGATGAGGGAACAAAAGAGGAGGAGAGATTGAATTACAGATACTCGCAGGGTGGAGTACGGAGCGATAAGCTTGATACAATGGAGCGAGGAGGAATGCAGAGAGAGCGGCCGGTCTGCTGAAAAGCCGTTTACCAGAGTCCATATTAAGCAGTTTGAGACGCGAGTCTTCTCTCCCCATCATGTCCCACTGCAGTGAACCTTTATTTTACGTCTTTCAGGAAGACGGCATGTGGTGGCAAAATATTGAACTGCTCTTTTAAATGTCAACAGTTGATTATTTTCTTAAATTCGAAGCCTTTGTAGAAGCCAGTTGTCTGTTTTTCCAATGCTGTATTTTGACATTTCAGCCCTGGAAATCTCTGCTTTCAGGTTTAATGGCTAAATTTGGCATCAGATGACTAATCAGAAGAACAGATCTGAAACCGGGTATTACTAATATAAAAACATTCAGCTGTAATCCTCGGCGCTTCAGAGATTTTCCATCTTTAAAGCAGAGTGTTGCTGCTTTAATCAGGGATGAAAATAGACGTATTAGATGCATTACATGCAGGAGCATCTTTGAGTTACTGGACGATGATTTCTTATGTTGGTTGCATCTCTGGATGGTCGGGTTGACCAGTTTGCTTCTCCCCTCTTTTCCTCACATTTGGTAGTAAAATGATAACAAATTTTACTGAATGATAAAATCTCCCAGAAGTTATTGCGATAAACGATAATCTAGTTGCTGTGAGACAATTTTCAAACAATATAATGACAAAGGCATAATTACGCAAGAACACATTGTCAAAGATCAATAAACTTAAATTTGAGGTCTAGTAGAAACAGACATCCGTTTTTTTCCATAAAATATAAATATTTGATTGGAAGACATGAATTTCAAGATGTTACATTACAAAGTAAAATTTCTTTTCAGTCATATTTGATATTTATAGCATTTTATGACCGCTGAAGGTAACAGTTACTTGATTGTGCTGTAAAAATGGCACTATGTGCCTGGAAAACATAAAATGCCGGCCCTTTAATAATCGAGGTGCTGGAATTATTCGATACTTCAAACTTAAATCCTCCAAGGGTATGAATAGTTTTGGATTCATGAGGCAGAAACACCCTGAACACAGCCCAGAGAAATGCCAGAATGCTTTGTGACTTGGGAATGGATTGGTCAACCACGGCTCACACACACAGACACACACACAGACCGTGTCGAGGTCTGTCCGTCTGATGAATAGGTCAGCCCCTTGAGGGGATGAAAGTGAAAACCAAGCTGGAGAATGAAGAAAATTAATCATGCGCCATCAGCCTCTGTGATCTCTGAGCTCTCACCTCTTCTTCCGTCTTCCTCCGCTGTCCTCCATCCTTTATCTGTCTCCCCAGGCCGTCTTCATGTTCTGTTTCTGTCCTGGCTGCAGAAACGGATGGGGATCCCATCTGCTCGTCGCTCGCTTTCTTGTCTTTTATTTCCGTTTAGCAGAGGCTTTCTTGCTGACTAAAATAACCCCGTGCCCTACAGCCTGGTTATGGGGCTCAGTGCCAGCAGAAACATCAAGACAGCTACGTTCAGTCGCCTCTTTGCCTTGTTTACACGTTTCAGGGAAGGAACCATATTGGTCCTGTTCTGTAGCGTGGAAATGAAATTGCTTTTACTTGGATTAGAGTCTAATTTCACTGTGGAGCTCTGCATAAAACAAGCTTCTATATCTTGCTGTAATGCTTCATGTAAGTTAGTAGATTTGAAATAAGATAAAACTAAGATATTTGTACCAGAAATTGGACCAAAATTACACGGTGGGATTTTGTGTTTTTGCAGTGTAAACACTTTCTTAAGGTCATAGCAGCTAACAAGCCGCTGAACCTGAGACTTCACTTAGTTTGTCCAATGAATGAACAGACAGATCTATACCGTCTCTCCACTCTCTTCCATCAGGCGTACAGCTTTCCAGTCGGATCCACGTCTTCCCGCTTTTTAAAACAAAACAGTTTATATGCCAATAATGATGTTGATTACACTTCAGCTCCATGATCAATGGATGCGCCCTGGTTTCGATTGCTCCAACGCACACACACATTGCAGACACATAAAGGCCGTTTAAAAAGCAATGGCAGTGACTTTCCTCAGGCAGTCTTCCGTTGTTCTGTGACACTGGCTCAGTAATTCGGCTCTCGTTTTGACGGAGCATCATTCGGGATCTCCAGCCGGACTTCCGGCGACCAATATCAGCAGCGAGCTCGTCCCGCTACAATAAAAGCGCAGTTTTTAGTGGCATTAGCATCGTGGCAGAGCCAATGGAGGCCTTAGGCTCCCCCTGCAAACTCCCCTCGGAGGACTGGCTTAATGTTAGCGCCGAGGCTCACGGCTTCAGCTAATTAAATGTCACTGCGACTACGTGGTGAGGCTCTGCGGCGTGTTCACTCGCAGCGATGCGTGGGTGTGATTACCAGCTACTCTATAGCAGCTTTGCAGAAATATCAACTCGGCTCCACCTTCCTCCATATTAGTCCTCGTGGCTATAAATCCCCCTCAGCAGACGCAGCCAGGGACACATGGGACATGTCCCTCTGGGACTGGGGGGTGACTGGTGAATTTAGCCAGCGTCCACCTGGACTGAGCTGGTGCAGAAGTGTCAGTCAGACAGGCACTTAATAAAGTTAAGTGCTCTTTGAATAAACTGATTGAGATTGTTCCCGTCCGGTCAGGTTGTAAACACGACCCGTGTTGCTCTGCTCGGCTGTCTGAAGCTCCCACTGCGGCTGCCAACGAACGATGAACGGACGAAGAGATTGTCTGAAGGGAAGGATGACAGCAAGACAGAGGGAGAGGATGTTGGTATGAAACAGAAAAACAAGCTAATCCCTCGCTGTTTGTCAATCATTGTGCAAACCAGGAAGAGGAGAGGCGAGCTGGGACTCTTCCCACCTGATGTGTTGACATTGTTGCAGTGAATGGGCAGGGGGATATCAGCAGGAATGTCGGAATACACAGAGTCAATGTCAACCTGCTGGAGATTGTCAAGAACCAGCTGATTAGCAGAATGGAGAACTTTTCATTGTGCGTCTTAGTTTGCCTCCGTGTTTGATTTGATTTCTGGTTCAGTTAATCTGAATGTTCTAGGTTCTGTTAGAACATCCATATTCTGTATTGTAATGGGGAAAATAAGAGAAGAACCAGTATTGTTACTGGAATGACACCCAATCATCTCATGGTGCTGATGGTTATTGATTAGCGGCGCTGCAAGTGGAAGCAATACACACGGCGGGGTAGATTCTCAGTCATCCAGGGCCTGAGAATCCTAAATGTGTTAGTAGAAGGCAACTGGACTCGACTTGTTCTTTAAAGATATTTCAACCTTCATACAATAAAAAGAGGAAGTGGCTTCAGATTTCATCTTTCTAACACCTACAGCTCTGACTAGTCTCTCCAGGCAGAACTTCAGAAATTGGATATGTGACCTCATGGAATCGTTAAGGACATGTTTGGGTCGTTGAATTATCCCTAATATGTTTGTAATATAGAGTTAAACAGGGGCGGGGTTTTTAGTTTGCTTTCATCTAACTCTTATTCATTTGCCTAGAGTGTCCGGTTTCACTCCAAAACAGTAAACTCTGATCCACTCGGTCTCTGTTCAGTTAATGTGAACTCTAGTGCTGTACGAATGTGAACGCCAAGCGTACCAGAGACCACTCCAAAGCAGGACCCGGACAACAGCTCAAGGCATTGTGGGTAAATACAACCAAAACAAACACGAGTCTAGCACCAGTCTTTCACCAAAGACAACAGAAACATATTACAATCGCTAAAATCGAACGCCACTCCATTTTTGTTTACTTTTGTGAAGAAGTTGCACATAGTGTCTTCTTCAAAGATTTTTGTTTTGTTTCCTTCAGTGGTTCTTGGTGCAGTGCCACAACAGACAATGAGGAGAAAAGGTTTTTCAAAGGGTTTCATACATTGCAGTGTGAAAGGGAATCACACCAGCTGACAGTGTTGCAGCCTTGGTCCCAAATCAAAGCAGAGTCTGCTGGACTTTGTGCGAAAGACAACAACTTTTATGAACCAAGCTCGAAACGGTGTTTGCAGCGTCAGTTAAAACCAGCGACTCAGAGCTGGGCTATGGTGATGCACTGCTAAGCCTGCAGGACAGGTGAAATGAAAACACATGGCAGGAAGCAAAGTGAAGCCTTTAAGGATCATGATCAGAACTGAGGCTCCGAACGCTGTTGTTGTTTTGTTACTTTTGTCCAAAGAGAGAGAGAAAAAACTGTCTGTTTTCATCTCTTTTTTTTTTTCTTGAGCAGGAGGTAAGAATGATTGATGGTCTCATAACTGTTTTTTCTTGTGTAAATATTCCAACTTGTTGCGTTGTTTCAGCATAAAATCATAACACAACTGGACGCTGGCGTCGCTGTGTTCGGTCCTTCTGCAGCAGGTTCCACAAACTGCCAGCGTTTCATTTATTCAGCCTGCAGTGGCCTCAGCAGAGAACATCTTACTGTCAACACCGGTGGATGAAAACAGGCCTGAAAAGGAGGAGGAGCAATTTGCAACACAGCGTGTGAATTTAGGCGTGTAGTTTTCCACCACTCCACGGATGTACTTACTTCTCAACAATCCTTAGGAAAGTGAATTATTACAGATAATAATTTCCCAGAATCCTTTTTCTTCCTCTCCTTCAAAGTCCAGACCAACCCTTTAATCCCTGCCTGAATGGCAGGTTATTACTGTCGACAACTTTTGATCTGTGAAGGGAAACGTGTATTTTCCTTTCTGACGCTTTTTGACGTTTTTTCCGTCAAGTCCGAACGCATCAAAAAAAAAAAAAAAAATCCCTTCAAATGGGCTGTACACTGTGTGTGCCAAGAAAGGGAGAGAGCAGTGCGTGATGCAGTCGCCACAAGGTTATTAAAGTTGCGCTCCTCCGCTGCAGCTTTCTTCTCTTTGGAGCGTCCATGTGGACACAGTTGATTTAAAGTTGCTCCTCCGCCAGAGCCTCCCCTAATCGCTCAAACGCGCCTCCAGACGCCACCGCTTTCATCCCATTTTACATGACAGAGCAATTTTCCGTCGGCATCAGAGTCGGTGACGGTACATCGATTCGTCAGAGCTGCTTTCCCCCCCCCCTTCTTCTTCTGCCATCGCAGATTTGCTCCCGTTAAACATCACCTGAATATCTGTTGGAGTAAAACTTGTTTTATTCCCTCACTCTGCTTTTGCTCTCCTGAGAATCTGAGCTGTGTCTGCTCGGTTTTTATCCCACTGTCATGTCTCTCCCTGGTGATCCCTCTAAACAAGCAGCCCGCATTGTTCTGTTCAGCTTCACTAACCCTCCTCCATTAACCCTCCTCCTCATTACGAGCCAATTAAAGCGCCATACACGCTCTGTGCTGGGCTGCAGCCAGGCGATCTGGAGTAATGGTGTGCATGCAAACAAACGGCACTTGAAAGCACATAGGAGAGCTGAGGGCTGCTTGCGTTTTTTTCTTTTTGTTGTTGCATGAGACCCCCTCCTGCCGATGAGTCATCACGGTGGGTCTTTAGGAGCGCGTGTCTCATGCTGAGCTCTGCGTTTTGCATCCATAACAGCTTCCTAAAATATAGGCAGCTCTTGTGCAGAGGTTTGTCTGTGAATAAACGGCATCATAAACACAGGAGAGTGTCAGGCTGCGGAGACGTTTAAATCAGGTCCCGTTTATTAAAAACAAAACAAAAAGCCACTGTGAAAATAAGTTTAAAGTGAAATGAAGTGACGCAGGAGAAACGGTGGCAGAAGGTGAGCTGATCAGTACAGCGTCCAAAGCCGATACTGATATCGGGAATTGGTTTGATATTGGCTAAGTTGCGATTGTGGGATTATACCGGCAATCGATTTCAAGTGCTTCTTGAAATCTCCAAGAAGCACTCCGCTCCATCATTTAGTCCACTCCAGTGCTTCTATCCAACAACTCTTGCATCTTGCTAAGAACAAACGGGTCAATTATTCTCATACATACATCTGGTTATTGACTATTGTTCTGTTTTTGAGTAATATCACTTGATCAATGCTTTATAACATTCAGAAATAAGTAATGATAGCATTTGACCCGGACGCGGCGGCGAAACGTGCGACCCAAACACGGAGGCCTCAGTCCTTAAGGTCCTGGGTGTCACAGGTTCGAGTCCCAGCCTGATGACTTTTGCCGCGTTCCTTCCTCCTCTCTCACAACCCACATATGTGCCTGATCAAACGAAGGCCTGAAAAGAAAAAGAGTATTTAATTCTCCCCTTGTTAAGGTATTGTGCCAATATTGGTAACAACCAATTTACAAAGCTGCAAAAAAACACCTTCCAATGAAGTCAACAACACCTAGCAACAGGGTCAACCGTGCCTAGCAACAGGGTCAACCACGCCGCCTCACTAAGATGAGAATTTCTCGCTCTGAGCCGCTCTCAGCCGCCAGAATCACCCCTGAGCCAGGACTCGTTTCTAAAGTTGTAAATCAAGTTTATTTCACTGGGATACAAAAGGTTATTTTGGACTTGTGAAGTAAACGACTGGAGTGGAGGAAAGGAGGAGCTCTGTCTGACTCCTTCACAGTTCGACAGCAGCTGACCGGGACGCGTGAAGCAGCCAGCTGTTTTACAGCTGTTCTACTAGAGCCGTTCAGATTCTGTAAATCTTTAAAGGTTCGGCTTGGACCAGCAGCAGAGAAGCAACTGGAATGTGACCAGAAAATGTTTGCTTAACTTTTCACAGGCTAATCAGTTTGGAGGCAGCGGTTCAGTCCAGACACACAGAGTGTAAACTTTTATTGCGGCTCTTTTTATAAGGTCATTCCAGTCCTTTCAAAGGTCACAATTTAGTACAGAGAAGGAGTAAATTGATCTCTTTATGCAGGGGGAAGGAGAAGTGTCGCAAGAGATTGGAAGAATTGATGTAGGCAGAGAATAATCGTTATCTATTTACCCCAAAACAAGAGCTGAATATCTCTTCATTTCAAGCAATCTTCACAGCAGTCAGGTGATAACAAGCAGCTGCCGGATTGTTTTGGAGGCTCCACATTAAAGAGGCTAATGAAGCGAGAAATTGTGGCGCTAAACTCACACAGCATGATCAAAGCGTTTCTCATCATATTTAGCCAAATGCTTTTGAAGTGTGTATCGCCCGTTTTGGGCCACCAGACGAAATAAGCAGCTTGGATTTGAGACGCAGGAAAATGTTTTCGGGTACCTCCTGAAACTACTCGTGTTTTTGTTTTGTTGTTGTTTTTAGGGGGTTGTGGGAGGCGGTGGAGCTTTCGGCTCCAGTCCAGAACCCGAGTCCTCTGCACGGGGTTCGCTGCGGCCTTTGGAGCCACTTTTAAACCCGAAATGTGATATTTAGTTGTTAAAGAAATCACAAGCGAATGTCTGAAAGATCCAATAAATAGAGATGGATAAAATGAAACGACGGAAATAAAGTGGGAGTTTTCTGTTACTTGAGTCGCGTTTTTCGACTTTCTGTCTCACAGTTTTGCTTCTTCACCCTTTTCTCAGTGCAGCTCTAACAAAGCCATGAGTGCTCACTGTGTTTCTTGCCTTCTTCTGTGTTTCCTCAGATCTAAAGAGAGAGGCCAGCATCTGCCACATGCTGAAGCACCCTCACATCGTGGAGCTGCTGGAGACCTACAGCTCCGACGGGATGCTCTACATGGTGTTTGAATTGTAAGCCCTCGCTGCCAGGTCACATCTGAAGAGCACACAGACAGGGGGATCAGTAGTGGGGAAGAAAAAAAAAACACAGAGGTGGATATCACAGCGTGTTTCAAGTAGAATGAGGTGGGAGTCAGAGAGGCGTCCACGCAGCCAGGCAGTGGAAGAGGAACATGAAGAAGAAGTGTGTCCTACAGCGGTTTTATGTAATCAGCGCTGATATGGGAAAGCTCGTTAGCCGAGGACGGTCGGCGGTGAGAGAAACGGGGAGAGACAGAGCGGCCTCGCCGAGGAAGAAAAGATAAGATTATGATTTCACACTCGCTGCCACCTCCCGCTTCTCTAAAAGCCGCGCCTTCCCTCTCTCCTTTCTTTCTCTTCTTTCTCCTCTTCGAACTAATTCCTTTATCGTGTAATTCTGTTATCGCCTCGACGGGCAAAACGCTCGCGCCGCGCCGCTCCATCACGCGCACAGAGAGGGGACTTTGAAGGAAATGCAAGTGAGCTCCATTTAAAGGGATTTTCATGCTTTCGGAGCGTTGCGTGTGTGTGTGTGTGTGTGTGTGTGTGTGTGTGTGTGTGTGTGTGTGTGTGTGTGTGTGTGTGTCCAGAAACAGGTGCAGCTAACAGTTGGGATAAAGAGCTGCAGCAGAGCACAGTGGCTGAGCTCCACCGTTCAGCCACCAGCTCAAGTCCCTTTGACGCATTTCTTTATGGCCACTTTCTTTGAGATTACTGCCGACTAATTGTTGGGAATAAATAATTCAGTAAGACTGTATGAGTGCAGATGTAAAAATAAAACATAAGGAGCAAATTTTTTTGACAAAAAGCTCAGAAATTTTTTAATGAATCTCAAAAATGTTCCATAAGGCACTTAGAAATGTCTGAGCTCAAAAAGTAGCAAAGTTGCGACGGGAAACTCTTGAGTTTGAAAAGTCAAAAAGTTTCGACTTTAGAAAGTCAGACAATTTCCTGAAAAGGTCAACCAAAATTTTAAAAAAATATGTCAAATTAATCTTAAGAATTTCCAATTTTTTCTTTTTTTTTTTTTCTTGTTTCATTTTTTCGCCTTTTCCAGCCCAAAGATTCCCAAATTCCCAAGTTTCTTTCAGAAAATCTTTGAGATGAATCTAAAAAAATTTGAATTTTTGACAGAAATTCCATCCATCCATCCATCTATCTATCTATTTTCCTTCCACTTATCTGGAGTCGGGTCACAGAGTAGGGAGGCCCAGACTTTTCTCTCCTCAGACACTAGTCTTGAGATTCCGTGGGAATCTCAAGGCGTTCCCAGACGAACACGTTCCCTCCAGTGTGTCCTGGTTCTTCCCCTGGGTGGGATGAGCTCACAACACCCCACAAGGGAGATGTCCAGGAGGTATGAAGGAGCAGCGGCTCTGCTCTGGCAGAAATGTGCTTTTCCTTTGTTTGTTCCCTACCTGCAATGACCCTAATAAGCTGTCTTATCAAAAAGTGCCAAAACAGTAAACATATAAGAGCAGCTCTGCAGTAGAATTAAAGCAGGGCAAGTTATGAGTGAAGCTAAAAGCAGGAACTAAACTACAGGATGATGGCTTCAGTGTGAACTGTTTTCATACCCAGCAGCTTATTGATCTCAGAGGATGTGAAGAACCTCAGGTTGCAGCTTTTGTCCTGGTGGATCGCTCATTCAAGTGGCTCCAGAGGGACTGGGTGCTGAAATCCCCATCTCTCTACCACGAGAGTTTACTGAAGAAATCTGAGATTAAATCAGATTAGTCTGGCTTTTGTGGAGTTTATCCAAAGATTAACTTATTTTCTCTCCCCGTTCATCTAGTCATTAATCGTTGACTTAGACGGAGGGATCTGTTTCTCACCGCTCTTTGTGAAAAGAGCAAACAGTTCGTCGACTGATGAAGAACTGTTGATTGACAGTTTTTCAGTTCCAGTTAATGAACTCGTAACATCTGCTCAGATCGTCCTTTACTGTTGTAGTTTGTCAGCCAACCAGAAGAGGGGGCCGCTGGTCATGACAATCCAAAGCTGCTAGATGACATGATGTGTTGCACCGTGGCTATAAAGCAATGGACAGGGTCGTGAACATTCCTAAGATAACACTGTGGTGTTTAAATGATGCTCAGATGCTGCTAACATGTTCCCAGAGGTCCTTTACGCCCAGATGGAGCCATTGGCACCAGGCGGCATAGATCCATGATTTCATCTACCAGAATTTCCCAGCTGACATTCCAGGAGATTTTCTGTGAATCTGTGTGAATGTTGGCCTTGACTAAGTTTGCACACTTGGCTCTTGATTTAAAGACATCTGTAATGTCTTTAAAAAGAAAAAGTGGTCATAGGTCAAAGGTCTGAAAATCAACCACCTACCGACCACCTCATTAGGTCACATTTCCACCTGCACGGTTGACAGTAAGTTGCCCCACTGTTGCCAAATTAGAAACTTTGTTGCTGAATCTAACAATGTTCTGGATTTTTAAAAAAAAGGACAAAGTTGGTACTGGCCAAAATGGGAACTGGCAGGTCAGACTTTGTAGAGATCGGTGATCGCCCTAAACGCAGCACGTAACTTGAGCTCCGTTAGCTTCAGATCTCATGTAATTTTTCTTTGTGCAGATTTGTCCTGAGTTCAGACGTGAGTTTAAAAACGTTTCCTCTGTCTGTGTCTGTCAGCATGGACGGGGCAGACCTGTGCTTCGAGATCGTGAAGAGGGCAGACGCTGGCTTCGTCTACAGCGAGGCAGTGGCCAGGTGAGCATTGAACTCTTCGCTTTTCCTTCAGAGTCAAAGTGTTTAATTCTCCTGAGACTTTTTTTCTTTTTTTTTTTTTTTTTGCATTTTGTTACATTAAAACTACAAATTTCAACATGTTTCGGGGGAATTGAGGGAAATGACATGCGGGTTTCTGATTTTTGTTGAAAATGAAACTTGTTAAATGTGGCATCCATTTGTAGTCTCTTTTAAATCTGTTTGAATGCTTTCAAGCCGTTTACGTCATCAGGTTGAACAAACGCTGAATATACACTAACTACATGACTCCTCAATTTCAGTCATTACATGAGGCAGATCCTCGAGGCGCTGCGCTATTGCCACGACAACAACATCATCCACAGAGACGTTAAGGTACCTTCATCTTCCTCATGCTTTGCTGTCATGTTTAGACGTCCTTTGTTTCCTCTTTGCTCTTCCTCCACACATTTTGAACCATTGCATAAAAAAATTTTTAAAAAAAAACGCTAAATATTTAATAATATTTGTGGGGAATTAAAAAGTAAACTATAAAATTGCAGCAAATAATTAGGGAAGAAGCTGTTTTCTATTTGTTTATATTTGTTATTTTCAACTTTTCCATACACAAGCAACAAACAATTCTGAGAAAACAAACAGAACAAAATGAAAAAAGCTAATCGCCAACAATATTGGCGATTAGCAAAAATAACTTACTTAAAAAAAGCTGACTTAGCTCCGCCTTCCAGCACAAAGCTCCTCCTCAAAGCTGCAGTTTCCAAGCCTCCGCCCCATTCAGCTCCTTCCGACTAGCCAGCTGCAATTAGCAAACACCTGGTGGAACTGTGCATCTGTTGAGCTCATCACTGGAGTTACCTGCTTTGATGACTTCCTGAAGGCGGAGCTTCAGAAGAAGCAGCAGTTTTTAAAGAGACAGAGACCCAATCTCAAGGTTTTAAATTGCAAAGTAAATTTTTTATGTCGTATTTGACGTCTTGCATTTTTTTCACAACAGAAGGTAACATAGTTACTGGATTGTGCTATAATGACAGTTTGCGCCTGATAAACACTAATACCACCCCTTTAACAGTTTAATGGGTTTCATCGATAGATTCTGGCACACTCTAAACGGGTTTGGTGAACAACTCTGTTCTCACTGTGGCTTTGTGAGCTTCCTGTGTTTCTCCGGCACCCTGAATGTGAGTCTGACCCTTTAAAGGGACAGACTCACATTCAGGGTGCTCACAAAACCAGACTCGTTAAATATGGATCAGGGTTCCAGTCTTTTCACGCATGAAAGTCAAAGGATTCATTTAAAGCCCCTGACGGTCATAAGTCCTTTTCTCCACTGTACTTATCTCTCCCCCACACGCTTTGCCGAACGCCTCCCCTCGGTGGCACCTGCGTGCATCCGTTTTCTGCCGATGTTTTCCCACCATTAGATCAGATTAAATCTGTTTAGTGGCCCGAGTCGTGGCAACCCGTTGTGAAGGTTGAACCATGCTTTTCTGGGACCTCGCGTTCGTGCTTCGACGCACCGTTTCCTAGTCAAGAGCAGAGCCGAATGTCGAATTTGGAAATCACAGGTGAGAGGAATCTGAAAACGCTGCGGAACGTTTGATGGGAAACATAAATCCCGCACCCTCGCTTATCAGCAGCAGTGGGTCTTTTATCTGCACACACACTGAGGTGAGCGGCTCTCCTGTCGGATGGAGCACAAGTACAGAGGGCTTTGCACTTGCACTGGATATCGAGGAATATAACTGCGTCTGTGCAGGAGGAGGGGGTTTTGCACCACCGGTTGACTGCTTCTCTTTTTTTTTCTGCCACTAGTGTTTGCTGCAGATCTCGTTGTTTTGAGTGATTTCAGCCTGCCACCTTGTTTTTTGGGGGGACTTTAGTTTCCAGAAGGGATGATTGAAATAAAAGCAAGTAAGAACAAGATAAAAAGTGATTAAAATTGAAAATTGGATTTGGTTTAAAAAACAAAAAAAAGACAAATGTTATTTTCCAAGCGTGCTCGCCCAGCCATAGCACTATCACCACCCTGTTTCAATGGCCATTGGACCAAAGCCTATTTGTTGTCAACATCATGTTGCATTATTTGAAATTAATATTAATTTCACTTTCTACTAGTTTTTAGATATTACAGATATTACTGTATTGGAAGGGAAAGAAGTGAATCGCTGCGACCCGAGTTTATTCCCCCAAACATTTTTTTCCTTACCTGCGACTTGTTAATGCAGCACCTTCTCATCTGAAACGGTCCATTGCTGTGGTGGATACAGATGTTGACAATACTGATATTCCCATGTAAAAAAAAATAAAAAATTGTGGGAACATAAACGATTGGGTTCTTTTGCAGTTTTTGAAGGCAGCAGTTTTGTGACCCTTACAGGCCCAGCGCCGCCCAAATGCCACATTTGGGCGGCGCTGGGCTAGAATGGCTAGAAGTGTGACTGATGGAGGCGAGATGCATTTCCCTACAGAACATGTGAATGTCAGCTGTTTGACAGGAAAAAATGGCCTCAGTCCACTTGGACCTCAGAGCCATGTACTGCCGCTGCTCATAGGATCGTTAGTGGTGTGTGTGTGTGTGTGTGTGTGTGTGTGTGTGTGTGTGTGTGTGTGTGTGTGTGTGTGTGTGTGTGTGTGGGGTGGGTGTGTGTGTGTGTGTGTGTGTGTGTGTGTGTGTGCGCGCGTGCATGCGTGAGATGATGGGTGGTTTTGTGGCGGAGCTAACGACTTCTATAATGGCATCCAATGATCCTTGAGGTGTTGACCGTGATGCTCTGTGATTGAGGGTTCTCCTTCAGTCATGCATCAGGCAGGTAGGGTCAGGCGCTTCGAGAAATAAACTTTTGTAGGGTGGGGATTTTTTTTTTTTTTTTTTTCCATTGGTTCGGTTACCTCCTGTTTTTATTCATTGTTGTTTTTTTTTTTACTTATTTTGGATATTCAAACTATCTTCAAGTTCCGGTGTGGCGTGTTCTTCACTAAATTAAAGTTTATTGGACTTTGTGAGGGCAAACTTGCATTACTACGCTATTATCAATGTATTAGTTGAAAATTGTTTCAGATGACAATATTATCGTTTATCATAAATCATTTTTGGAATAATTTATCGTCCAGATAAATGAATCGTGTCAGGCTTGCTGTAGCTTTTGATGTGGCCTTCTGGACTCTATAGAGGCACATCAGTAACATAACCGTTCAGAACGTTATTTTATCGCTCAAATCGTTCTGCATACGGCCAAATTTCTGTCAGTCATTTCTGCTTTTTGTGATTCTGCGAAAGAAGTCGAACTGTTAAATGGAAATACACAAGAAAAAAAATACACACCTCAACCTTTAAGTATAACCCTTCCTTATCTGTCAGGTTTCATTAAACCATCAAAATGAGTTGATTCATAATTCAGTGAATCATCATCATCAACTGTCTTGATCAGTTTAATCTGCATTAAATTAATGCTGTCAGTCACTGTGGTTTATTTCACAATAAACGTTCACTCTCTGTGGGTCAGGTTCATGGAGAACTTCCTCTTTTTTTTTTTTCTCCAAAGAGTTTTAGCGGCGCTAGTGGCTCATATTTCTTACAGTAGACAGACAGGAAAGAGGGTGAGGAGAAGGGGGAAGACATGCAGCAAGGGTCGCCGGGACCGGGAGTCGAACCCGCAACGTTCGCATTGAGGCCTCCAAACGTGGGGCGTGCTAACCCCCTGCGCCACCACAGCACACCCTGATCTTCTGCTTTGTGGTTCTGCTTCAGACATCTTGCATAAACATTCAACCACTTCGCTCTTCTTTCCCCTCTTGTCATGTTACAACAGCGAACTCCAGCTCGTATTGTTGGGATTTTGCATGAAAGAAACAAACCATGTCTGTACTATTTTTATGCATTTCAACTATATATAAGGTTTTGAACTGTGTGCAGTCAGTTCTGAATATAGGGGATGTTTTGCTGTAATTGTGTGTAAATACACATTTAGCAGCACAAACTGATTAACGGTGTTTATCAGATGTTAATTGGTCAGTTGTTTTTTGTTCCGTTTCTAAAAAGCAATCTTCTTTTATTCTTAATTATGTTTTTCATCATCAGAGAACAAAATGTCATTCACCTACTGACCGGTTCTGAGGATTTTCAGCAGCTAAGAGTGTGTCTGATTTAATTAGGACGTCTGTTGACTCATTGTGTGGGCGTTTGTTGTGAATTGTTATTGTTCAGTGAAAAAGAGCTGAATCTGGATTCAAATTCGTTTTAAACGTTAAACCAGAGGTTGTCGGTATTTTTTGGCTCTTTTACGTGACGCCTTCAAGTCGGGTCAGACGAGCCTTCTTCTACGTGTGGCTTGGTGATGGTGCTACCTCTAAAGGCTCAGTTATGTCCATGTGCAGCTGAATTAGGTTTGAAGTGAGAAGAGATCAGATTCATGTATTAGGAGTCAAAACTGAAAGATTAAGGTAGAAATGCTCCGCCACAACTGAGGTCTGGACTCGACCTCAGTTGTCGAGTCCAGCCAACTGAGGACTCGACAACTGCAAGCCCCTAATCCGTGGATGGATTAGGGGCTTGCTATCTTGCCAACCCCTAGAGTCTTGTCAAAAATTGAAAATGGTGTTTGAGATGTTGTTTTTTGTAAACCCATGGGCTAATCGACAGATGCAGTGTGCAGTACTGTAAGCACAATACCCAACTTGGCTTGTATCAGGAAGTGCGTACTATGGAATCTGACTGAACCTTTAAAATGCTATAGGAACCACGAGAGAGCTATGAAATACCCAGTTTTAAATAAAAAATTTAGCCAACTGTGCTAATCAACAGAAGAACAGGACATCACTGAGTCTTTAGCAAAAAAGCAGCAAAAAATATGACTAAGCCAGTTCACGGCTGGTGAAAATAAAACTTCCTCAATGGCATTACAGGCCTCCGAACTGAAACTTACAGAAACTATATGGGGTGAACAGAGGAGGAGACCGGACCCAGGACTTTGGACCAATCACCACAGAACAATGGTTCCAGATTCTCTCTCCTCCTGTTCCAACCTTGTGAAGCCTCAATGTGCAACGGAGTTGGACAATGAGACAAGCACATTAGAAGAAGGTGCTATGCTCAGATGAAATGGCATGAACGACAGAGCTTCATAGATTCCTGTCATCCACGCACCAAAACACACACACCCACGCACACACACACACACACACACGTTCAGTACAATCGCACTCAGAGTAATTCCTCATTTATTATTTAGTTCCGATTACTGAACAAGCTTTGTGACACACACAAATCAAATATTTATAACCTGTTGAACATAGAGAGGGATCAACATGTCTCGCAGGTTATACAAGGAAAGGGACCAATAGTTGTTAGAATAAGACACAAAAATGAGGTCAGAGGTCAAGACTGCCGGATAGTCACCCTGAGCTGAGAGGAAATGAACTTTCAGATTATCTTTGTTATCATCTAATAGCAGAACGATGCATATCAGATCACAAACATAAATAGGCAGACAAACTGTAAAAAAAGAAGAAGAAAAGAATAAAACAAAAAAAGAGGAAGCTGTATACATAAGTGCAAACTTCCCACTTCTTAAATATTTGTGCAGGTCGTGAAGATTATTTTATGTTTAACATGGGAAGAAATATCTTCTTATAAGTTCAATAATCTGCGAAAGGAACGAAAAATTGATATGAAGAAATGATTGGCTTAAAGCAAGCTAAAATATCTTGCTGAAAAGTTACTTGTTAGTTTTTGTTTTATTTCAAGCACATGAAAACTAGAACATACTAGAAACTAAACCAAAATTACTTGGTAAGATTTTGTTTTTGCACATTTGCAGAACTGAACGTTGTCTTTATTTTTTAGAGCTCGATGAAGATTTCCTGTTTCAAACAGGAAAGGACTATGCAGGGTTTGTCTAGTACTATGTACCTTTAATGAGGTACAAACTGCTAGAAGTGCAAAAAAAATAAAAAATGTAAATATAATTGTGTTCCAAATTGTCCAGCAGGACAAGAACCAGGCCCTTTGTCCTTATGTGTCCGACTGGAATCGGGACAGAGAGGTTGCAGAAGCACTGGAGTGTTTCTTTTTCAATCCAATAAGGACTTTGATTCAACCATTGGTTGTTAGCCTGTTGATAAAATTAGTAGATTAGCTCAAAATGAACAAGTCGGGCACCACCTGATTATCAGGGATGTAATAGCCACATGGTTCAGTCTCAGTTATTGCCTATAAATGTCTGTCTGCTGAGGCTCCAATATTGAAATAAAGATTAATGAAGCCCAGCATTCTTCAAACAGCAACACTAAATTATGAGACAGCTTCTGTACACGAGTTTATTAACTAAAAGAATACAACCTACAGTTAAAAAAATATACTAAAAAGTAAATACCAAGATCTCACCAAATCCTGTTGCCTCTACCAAAATGGCTGATTAAACAGACAACCAGAAGCTAGTTTAAACATTGCTTTTTTTCTTTTTTTTTTGTTTGCTATCTCTTTCAAGTCTAAGCACCATTAGTAGCTATAATTGTTTTTGAGCACTTGCGGCTTGTCAAGGCTGACCGTGGCACGAACAGATCTTTAGCTCGTTGTAGAGCTATTTCAGATAAGCTAGCAAATGAAAAAAATAAATAAATAAGAAAAAGATTTCAAAATATCAGTAATGTAGACAAGCTCATCATATCAGTGATGAAACCACTCAGTGGAGTCAAGTTTGAACAGTTTGAATCACCGATAGTCTTGGCTCCTGCTTGTTTTCGCTCATGTTTCTGGACTCTCAGTACCATAGCAAACCAGAGCCATCCATCCGGTATGCTAGCTCTAAGGCTAGCTCCGTTTGGAACAGTTTTTAGCATCCACAACGCAAAAACACATAGAAATACACAATGAGGCAATACTTAAGTTGCTTTTTCCTAACTAATTTACCTCTGTATAGACACAAACCTTACTTCAACAGTTTCTAAGAACCAAAGATATTTATGGTGAACATAAAGGGCAGTGGATGGGAGCGCTGTTTGCGGCGCCACGGTTAGCCTCTTCTAGCTAAGAGTTGCTTGTCTCTAGCTAAGGGAAAAAAATGGCGGCTGAGGCTCAGCTGCCAGGGTTTTATTCCTTTGATGGAATAAAATAGAAGACAACTTCTTTCATCGACTGGCCTGTTAATATGATGTTGCATATTCACTCAGTGAAACTCCTCCTCCTGCTAAATGGAAATGCATTGTGGGATTCATAGTTCTTATTTCAGTCCCTTTGATCTTCTTCAATGCTGGAGGCACAGCACACATGCATTCTGTCCCATGTTGGACCTGTTGCATCTCTGCGGTGGTGTTGTGACATAAGGGGCATTTTGGGGGGAAAAATCCTAGAACACCTTCAGCTTGACTTGTTGGTTCTTCTTCATGTTGTACTGTTCTCTTAATTAGTGAGAACTAGTCCAGGCACATCGTATTTGTCGCACTTGAGCTGTTAACTTCTTTCGCAAGCTAACACCTCACTCGATAAGATCGCATTTCCTTCCCCGATTTTTTCTGTCTTCTGATTTGCACTCCCCGTAGTCGTCCATACCGTTTGCCCTTTGTTAAAGTCCAGCCTCTTGTTCCGTAGAAGGCTCAGGGCCTGCTGACGAAAGGTCCTGTCCAACAGGAAGTACATCACGGGGTCAGTGGAGGATCTCAGAACGGCAAGCAGAAACAGGCAGTTCTTTAGCTGGAGAGAGAGAGAGCAGAGAGAAGGTGATGCTATCTGCTTTCAAGTGAGAGATGGAGGTGGAAATCAGTTACCTCGATGAAGACGCTCAGGGGGTGACAAGAGGTGGAAGAACAGGATGGGTGCAGTGAAGAAGACTGATAATGAGCCAGCATGATGAAGATGGGTTTGAAGATGTGATATGGCAGAAGACACACAGACAGGACAACCTGCACAGTTAAAAAAAAATTAAAAATTTTTTTAATTTCTTCCTTTCAAAGCTACCAGGATTTCTATTCATCCCATGCCGGTTTAGAGCAGATCCTTCCTCACAATGAGTTCATGTTGGTTTCTGTAACAGATTAACCAAAATGGGGGTGTGGGAAAATGTCTACACGGATCAGAAAGACGCAACATTTGCTGATGGTTTTCAGCTAACGTATCTTTGCTAATCACCTAGTTGCCAAAGTACAATATGTGTCAAACCATATGGTGTCACTATGCAACAAGTTGCTGTAGCAGTATTCACATGCTTTTACTGAGTGAAGAATAGAAAAGAGATTAAAAAAAATCTAAAGCATATCAGTTCAGAAATCTACCGTTTACACAAGAGTTGTCCTTCCACTCGGAATTCCGACTTCCCAATAGGGAAAAGCAACTTCAATTCCTCCGAGATTGGACTTCCCACTCAGAAAGTGGGAAAAACTCTAACTACCCTCAGTCAGGATTTTAAGGCGGTTTCTCGCAGCAACAGTTGAAAGCTGAGTCGCGAAAGAAAACTAAAGTCAGTGTCACGTTACACTGAACAAATGAAAGTGATGCTCGCTGATGAACAGCAAAGCTTAAAATCATGTTGATAAAATGCAGTGCAGACAGTGCACTTTGGTGTCATTATGTTCAAATTCTGACATCTTCAACTATGTTAATTGGATCTCCGTCATTTATGGTCAAACCCGGCTCCTGGTTCTGTCTTCTGAGGCAAAGAGAAAGCCTCAACAGTGTTGTTTCAGCTCTTTATTAAAAAAGTCTTCTGCAAAACCTTCAGAAGCTCCTAAAGATCATTGGGCTTTTGAATAAAAGTTTGATGAAAACTGTGTTGCTTAACCATGACTCGAGACCTGAAAGTTTGACTCATCACAAACCAGAACATAATGACGATGAAACTTAGTTCTGAAAGAACTCATAGTCACCTGGATGACCACAATGTTTCTGGAAACCCGCGCCAGCAGGTTCTGTGAGCTGGTGATGTTTGCGTTGCGGCGCGAGCGTTTGATGTGCTTCAGGACGGTCACGTACGAGACCAGCACCAGCAGGTAGAGGAGGAAGAACAGAATTACAAGGGAAACACTGGTGGTTGAAGAAACGCTGCCTCCTATTTCCACCACCAGGCTGTAGCACACCTCCTCACTTCTTGTAGCTTCGTTTATAGAGTAGTAAACAGTCACCGGAACAATGGCGCCCACCGCCACCACCCATAGAATGGCGCACACCCCGTTTGCGAATGAGACCCGTGTGAGGCTGGAGAAGAAGCTGTGGGGCAGCAGTGAGATGCAGGCGCTCGGCCGGGAGGCGTGGGTGTTCCGAATGAGCACAGCGAACCGGCTGAGAGCCACCCAGGTGAGGATCAGGAGGCTGATGTAGATGTTGATGTGGAGCACAGGGGTGATGCCGTGCAGGACTATCTGACACGGGATGTCCCTTATGGACCAGTGCATGCCCACGGCGAAGTACACCGCCAGGAAGGGCACCATGATGGCCATCAGCAGGTTAGAGATGCTCAGGTGGGTGAGGTAAATGTGTGTGGGGGAGATGGAAGGGATGCAGCGCAGGAACACCCACAAAGACAGCAGGTTCCCCGGCAGAGCGGTGAGGAAGAGGAGTGCGTAGATGGAGGGGAGGAAGTAGAGAGTTGCTGCTGAGGGACACAGGGGACAGGAGGCATTATGGAGTGAAAGTTGAGACGATGGGTCCTCCATTTAATCTGAAAGAGAACAAATGGAGATCAACTTTAAACAAAAGTCTTCATAGTTCTTTCCCGTTTTTAAACCACAAACTTATTTATGTTTGATTTAAAATTAATATGAATGTGTCAAGCAGCTACGATGTTGTGTGAAGTGAATGGAAAAGAATAGATGATTTTCAAAAGATTAGTATCAAAAAGTAGAACTTGCATTTGTATTCAATCCCGTTGTTGAGAATGTTGAGTTGACACAACCAGTTGCAATGATGCTACTCGTCACAGCAACTTGAAATGGGACAGGAACCTAACTGGCTCCACAGACTTCCCATCAACCATTAGGACTGTGAGAAATGAAGCAATCTGTCACGAGAAATGTAGAGACCCGATCTCTTGACTCTAAAACTCCAACCCTTCACAGACAGTACGTAGAGAGTCTGTGCAGCTCACAGGGTATGCATGGTGTTCCCAAGTAAGTGGGAGCACGACATGTGCAACATACAAAGTGTGTTAGCTAGCTGTTTTGTCTTACTAAGCACTCAGAGGTTCATAAGAGAGCCTTGGTGAACAAGTATCTAACATTACCTGGTCATGGAGTCAGAAAGAATCAATGTAACTTTGACTCTTTTGTCACTCTGACATTTAAGTAAAGTGTTTTATAGTTAAAAACAGGATGTGGTCTTCTTGTGTGTAAATTTGAGAAGCACTTGTGGTTGTGGTAAGGTCGTTTCTGTATCATGCCGGTATAGCAGAAGATAAGAGTGTTCAGAGACTGTCTGTCTGACCAACACACGCGCACACTGTCTGTTTTTGTTTGTGCTACGGGAAATTTCTATTGTTTTTCTTCATATCGCATTTTGGATGTCTTTTATTTTCCAGACTCGATTTAATTATAATTAATAAAACATAAAATTGGAAAAAAAAATAAATTAATTGTAATAAGTTGATCCAAGAGCCAAAGACACAGACTGGGTCTACTGTGTACAGCAAACCAGTAGACCTCCCGGTTGAGTTTTGTTATTTAGCTACTGAGAGTCCCTCTATGTATTCCTGCCTCTTGTCTGCAAGAGTGTTTAGGTTAGCATGACTCCTTTCTTTCCTGTTACAGAGAAAAACTTTTACTTTAAGGGAAGTCAGAAAGAAGTTGCCACCAGTTTCAGGTGAATCCTTTTCTGGATCAAACATGAACTCTCTCAGAGTTCATGAACTCGCTGACAGCCCAGCGATTGAGTTAGGATCTGCTCTGACCTCTAACCCAACGCAGGCTGGCAGAAAGCATGGCAGGTTAGAATGAACGTAATTAAAACCACCAATCTTCTTTCTCTATTGATGTTGCACGTCGTGCTTAAAAACAGGTTTTAGCAAAGTCATTCTAGTTGCCCAACATTGTTTCAGAGGGGAAGAGCATTTTTCTAACTCTAGGCTGGTGAAACGAGACGTGCACTGGACACCTCAGGGGGATATTGGAGGAAAAAGTAGCATCAAAGTGGTGCTAGCCTAAAGGATAAGTTAATACCACAACAATCTTGTGCTTTTCTTTTCACCTGTCAAGGGACAGCAGATTGTCTTATGCTAAAAATTGGTACGGCTCATCAAATGGTGACATTTGTTTGAACTGTACGTTCAAACAAATGTACGTTGTCCCCTTTCTAAATAAAGTTTATCACTATCAGTGACCTTACAGAAGCAGCTACCTGTCAACCTGAGGTGGGTCGCGAGGCCATTTTTAACCCTTTATACTCCAACATTATTATACGTGAGGTTAAAAGACAAAAAAGATCACTGGAAAGCCGAGCAGTACGATGTTGAGACAAATGTACAAAAAACAAAACTGCAGACTTCAGTGAAAATGTACAGTTTTATAGTTCATACCAGGACGGTTTAAAAAAAAAAGAAACAAAAAGAAAAGCAGAACAGCTACAACTTGTTAGGAAGACTTCTTTTTAAATTATGGCAGCGCATTATGTTTTTGCCAGCTTGAATCTGCATGAACTGTCGTTTGCAGAGTTTAGACCGAAGTGCATATGGTTGACATTATGTATAAGTCAAAGAGTGGATTCCAGCTGTTAAGCATGGTGGTGGAGGGGTGATGATTAGGATTTGTTTTGCACCTGTGAGATAGTGTGAGATAGTTAAACACGCCCGGCTTTACTTGCAATTTTGCTCAAATGCTGCGGTGCATTCTATTTCTGCCACTTACTTAAGCATGCAGCGGCACTTACATCAGTAAGTGTGAACAGGCAATATTTACTGGCGTGTGCAATTAAATCTCACACATACTCCTCCCTTGCTCTTCTGCGGTGAAACGTTAAACTTGAGAAAAGCTAAATAGGAGAGGCTGCTTAAGTCCAAAATAATATTCCAGTAGTGTCTGGTTCTGCAGCCTTTGAACGTTGAGGAGTTCTTGTTTTCTCTATCACCACGAGTGACAGGCGAGTTTTTGCATTGATAAATCTTGCCACCATGCAAAGTGTGGTTTGTACTTACCTGTGGTCTCAGGCGGGACAGTGTCCTCCTCGCCTCCAGCCAAGCATTCACAGGTATAGACAGAGGGACAGCTGCTCTGGAGCCAGCCACTCGACACTGAGATCTCAGAGCTTCTTCCTCTTTGTCTACCACTGAGCATTTATTGTAAACACTACAGAAGTGGGCTGGTTAGTCAGCAAGCCTCAACCTTCATTTTACTTCATCTAAATTTATTTCAACTTCAAACGGATCCAGATAGAGCAAACAGAAGGCGGCCACTGAGTTATTTCAGGTTTTGCTGTGCATTGTTTTTCTGTTGTTTTTTTTTTTATCAACTAGCTTCCTTCTTTTGTTGCAGAATTACATTTTTCCCTTCACCCAGAAGACTGTTCTGCTGAATATCAACATAGCACAATAGTAACTTTATTTCTTCACATGAAATGCAACGTCACACTTTTGCTTTACTCGTCCGACCTCACATTTTAAAGCCGTCTCCATTAGTGCAGGACAGACACTTATCATCACTTTAACCCTGCAAGCATGCAGTGGAGAACATTTATGTTTCACTGTGGAGCTTCTGAAAGCAACACAAAAAAATGAGAGTCAGATTAATCTGTTTGGGAACTTTACAGTTTTTGTGAGTTTTTTTTTTTTTGTTTTTTTGAAAGACAAATGCTGTCCTGCACACAGATTCTGACACGAACCTTTAACCATGGCTTTTGATCTCTTATTTCACTGTGGGCGTACATTTAAAGGAACCACTTCAGCATCTGACTTCCTTTGACAATCTAAGATGAAATAAAGACGATGACTGTTAACCTCCACTGGTTTGGGTCAATCTCCCGACCCCAAAATGTTTAACCCATGTCAGAGTTTAAGGGATATTTTTATGAATATTTAGGAAATGTTTTTAAACTTCTCAATATAGAAAAGGTATTGAAAAAACATTTGCCTTGAAACGAGCATATAAGCATAAGTTTGTTCATTCTAATTGACCTAAAACAGGAAACGATGTGAGGTTTTTATCGAGTGTATGTAAACAACTAATGAGTTACATTTGCTGAATGTAAAAATATGTGTGTAGTGCATCATGGGCGAGTGAAAGCTGAGGGATTTCTGTGACATCCTACCATCGTCCTGAAGGGGGCGATGACGTTCCAGCTCCGAAGCACTAAAGAAGGAGTCGGTGAAGAGTATCACTTTGCATATGGTTAAAAAAAAGAAAAAAAGTATTTAATCTAGATATTTATTCAGTCTTTATGAAATATGATCGTCTCCTTGTCAGTTTTCTACCAATACTGAAGAATATGGTCCTTCATTCAAAAACATAAATAAATGTATAAATAAAGACTCTGACAACTGAGGGGTGATCTGCACACACTTCAGAAATACAGATCACTTCAAATAAAACAGCAATCATTTATACTGATTCCTGTACACAACTAAATTCAGCTCAGAGTTGAACTCATCCGTGCTCAGTTTGGTGTAAACTGTTAAAACTTGCAAGTACAGGTTGGTAAATGCAGCACAGACTTTTTAAACACGAAGACAATCAACGTCAGTGTCATCACGCAGAGGATGAGCATGCAGCTAAGCTGAACTCCTTCAGGCGCTGCAGACTCAGTAAAGAAATGTTTTGGCTTCTGTACGCCCCCCAAACCCTTTCGCCCTGGGCAGACAAGCATATTATACATAATAAAAAAAAATAAAACAGCGCCTTTGATTAATAAGCCCTTCCTCACGTCTCCCCACAACCCATACTGGAGCATATTACTTAGTTAAAGAGATGTGGGCGTTTCCTGGTTCTGATAGGAAACAGGAAGCTTCAGAAATAGATTTTAATGTCTTCTTAAAGGTACAGAATTATTTTCTGTATCAGCACCACCTCAAGTGTCAAGTTGTTTGTTTTGTACAAATCAGCAGTGTCAGCAAAATAGTCTGCTTCCAGTGATCACAAGTAGTCTGTGCGATCATTTGTAAAATCATCACACATTTTACAGTAAATGACCTTAAAATGTGTATATTTTGAATGGACTTTAGTATATGACCGATATGCAGTGTATATATTTCCATTCCCATTCTTCAGTGTTTCCCTTGGTTTCAGGAAGATTGTTTGACTCAAAAGTTACAGCAAATACCTCGACTGCTTTTTATTTCCCCCTCTCCTTTTTTCACATTGATGACTTACAAATCCGAGTCCAATCAAATCAGACAAATGTCCAAATCAGCAACACGACGAATAACATCAGGTTTTATAGTCTCGCCTTTTTTCCACTCTTTCCTCCCCCAACTATAACTTGCACTTAGTAAAATGTAGATTTCAAAATCTAAAAGTAGATTTTAGTAAAAGAGGCTGCTACGATTTATAGTGTGGTTACAGTGGATTTAGGGGAATCGGAGTCGATTGCACATCACATTTTGAGAATTTTATTTAAAAAGTAGTAAACACTCGCCCTGCCTTGACGGGTTTCGATTATGGATGAGTGGAAAACCATGACTCTTTTCCATTTCGCTCCACGTTTATGCATGGCTTTGTGTTGGTCTGAATGGAAGTGTTCACCTGCCAGAGCTACCTCATCAATTCAGTGGTATCTTGTTCTAACGACAAAGTTTTGTGACAGTAAGACATAAAAATATGCTTCTCTGACAGATTATGACTTAGGATCTCCCTCTGGTTCCCGTCTTCTCGCTCTGTTTTCTTAAATATCTAGCACAACAAACTTGACTGGTACAGACTTTCTTGTTTAAAAGAGAGCATATTTTAGTTTTAATGACATGTAAATCTTGGTATATATTAACAAGAAGCATTTCTGCACCTGAATTTTTCCCATCAGGATATTAAACGCATCCATACGTCTGAAACATAAAATCCAAATACAACACATTTAATTTTACGTTTGTAATGTGAGGAATTGTGAAAGTCAAGGTGTTTAAATAGTTTTGCAAGACACATTACATCATGCTCCTTCCCTCTATATATTTATATATATATACAAATAAATAGATATACTAGCAATAAATGCATAAATTGTGCTAACATGTTTGTTTTACCTTCAGAGTTTCCCCCAGAAAACCTTGTAAACCCGGTGGTACTGGAGCAGTCCACCAGCAACCCAACGTGCTTTGGTGTTTAAAAAAATAGTAAAAGTCACAAAAATTTGGAGGTGCACAAGCAGGCGTCATAAATTGGGTATAATAGTGTGTGAGGCCAACAGGCAGGTGATCACACCGTTCAATGCATCAGCTATAGAACTTGTCTTCATTTTCACTGTTACTGGCATATAGCAAACCCTATTTCAAATAAATGAATGACACTTAGCCTGGTGGGGGGGACAAGTAAAGTCTGATAACCCACCAGGCTTATGATACTCAGAGGAGCAACTTTGTTGCCTTCTCTGTCAGTCCCCACATTGAATTTTTCTGAGTTGAAGACAAAACATGGGAATCCCAGTAAAGTCTGTGGTTCTGCTTGTTCTGCAGCTCAGCTGGAGCTGGTTAAAGCATCTTTGTTCTCGTTCACGTTGTCAAGGACACTCAACTGTCTCTTGTCGGTCCTGCTGTCCTGTTCGGTGCTGGAGTTACCAACGCTGGTTCCGCTAATGTCTCGGGTGCGGAACACACTCATCACGAAGCGCCGGACCTCCTTCCTCACCGAGGTGGACAGTAGGAAGAACATGACGGGGTCCAGGCAGCTGTTGAGAGCAGAAAGCACCAGCGAAATCTCGTTGAACTTGTCGGCCAAGTTGCGCATCTCCACGGTCTCGTTGGTGATCTGGGTTTTTATGTAGAAGCCCCGGAAGATGTGGTAGGGGACGAAGCAGACGACAAACAAAAACAGGACAAAGAAGGACTTGCGGGCGACTCGACCGTAGTGGGAGGCTGTGGGCAGGTCCGGTCTCTGCTGCGACCTCCGCAGGAGTTTCAGGGCGATCTTTCCATAGGACAACACCAGAGAGGCGAAGACCAACCAGAAGACGACCAGCATAAAGATGTTGATGTGTGCTTTCCTCATGTCTTCCTGCGGAATTGTCTTGTATTGGAAACACCTGAAAACGAAAAATAACCAATCACCTGTTGGGACTTTTGAAGCAAAGCACAAGACCGATGTGTAATCTCTTCGAACTACCACTTACTTTTTCTGATCGACAGTTTTGTCATTGCTTTTAAGGACAAATGGGATCATGAGCGCCAGGGCCACCGCCCAAATGACGGCGCAGACAACGATGCTCCACTTTGGGGAGCGCAGCTTACGCCGAGTACGTGCGCCGCCGTAGATCTTTAGATAGCGGTCGATGCTGATCAGCCCCAGCAGGGTGATGCTGACATACATGTTCATGTAGAAGAGGAATCCCACTAGCTTGCACATTGGGTGCCCTAGCTCCCACACGTTCTGGTGGAGGTGGTACTGGATCCTGAACGGCAAACAGACAACCAGCAGCAGGTCCGCAAGCGCCAGGTTCATGAGGAAGATCCGTAAGGAGTTCTTCTTGGAGTGAACGAAGAAGAAAACCCAGAGAGCCACCAGATTCCCGGTGAGACCCAGGATGAAGATGATGGAGTAGAGCACGGCCAGCGGGGTCCGGAGCATCTCGTCGTCCATCTGTTCGCTGGCGTTACACGCGTTTGAGACGTTCGGGGTCGTGACAGCGAAGGTCATCATGGCGTTGTGATTCTCAACCCTACCCAGTGACAGATGAGATGAAAGGAGAGGGGTTTTCATTGTAGTTCACTTTTAGTTTGTGATATTATGTTTTGTCTAATTCAGTTAATTTTGCTTTATATTTTTAGTGTGTTATAATAACTATGATAACTTTGGTAGTTTTTTCTGTAAGATAAAAAACGTTAGCTCTATTTCATTTATTTGTTGACAACGCAGGCAAAACTTTCTGCCTAATATTTGTTGCACTTCCTTAAGTTACCAATCTGTTGTTGTATCTGACTTTGTTTCTAATCTTGCAAAAACCATCTGCTGGTTGGACTGAACGAGCAAATACATTCAAAGATTACTGTGAGGTCTCCTCATCAGCACATCTGCGGAAACTAACGGTAAAAGCAGAAGGAAGCTATTTTGACATTTCTATAACCTGCTTTGTATTTTTCACTGCAGAAAAAGTGGAGAAAAATTCATAAAACTCACCTTGTATTTGAGCAAATTCACATTTGACTTTCCTTAGAGTTGAATCAGTACAAAATGAATCCTAAGCAAATAGACGACTTAGAAAGTTCCAGATCTCCTTCTCATTTTTTGTGTATGTTCAGATGCATAAATAGAAGCAGAATGAAGTGAAACTAGTTCTCTGATGAGTCTTCTTCGATCTACAGCCAACGCTCTGGTCATTGCCTCTGCCTGCTGTGAGAGGCTGCGCTCTTCAAAGCGCCGATGTGCAGAATGCTGGGGTGTTGAGCAAGCAGCTGCGCTGTGAGCGCGGCTGCTCCCCCCTCTTTTCTCTCACGTTCTGTACGCAGCAGAGGCATGTAGGCAGGATCTGATTACAGCTCTAGTGGAGACAGTTTGGAGAAGAAATGACACCTATCAGTACTGCTGTGTGCGCCCACAGCCATTAGATCAGTGTTGTCAGAGGGAAGCTAAGCCAGTTTGGAGCTGGCAAGCTGTGACAATTCATTTCTGCCCAAACACTGTGACTTTTAAAACTGTAACCTTAATATGATGGGGGTGAAAGGTGCTTTCTAGTTTTGGCAAAATCTCAAATTAGGTCATTAATAGTTATGGTTGATACCCGCCGTTGCCTGGTTAAGATTCAACAATTGCTTTGTGGAACGTATTTATTCTAGGAAAATTTCTCTGTTTGCTTTTTTTGTCCTAGTGTCCGTCTGCATCATAGGGAAAGTTCCTTCCGACTGACGCTGTTGCATGGGTGATTGGGGTTGCATGTGTTTTTCTGTCTATTATTGCCATGCTAGCAGAGTTTATGGCAACATTTACAAGCTTTTTTTCTGCAGCAGTGCTTTCTGCGCATGATGTTTTCACTCCTCCACAGTGGAGGAGTCTTTCACTTCACTCTGAGATTTTATATTTATGCATATAAAAATAAATATATATATAAATACACTGACATGATTATACTGAAGTGTCATCTGTATCAAAAACCCTATCAGTAATAAGTATATTTTGACACCTCGAGGTTTCGTTAGGAAGTGCTTTGAAGACAAATATGCAGGCTTGGAAACTAGCCGTAAACAGAAACAATCAGAAACCTCCACAATCAGAGCTTCCATAGAACGTTAATGTTGACCCATTTTACCGGCCATTTATGTTGCAGCGCTGTAAACCACTTCCATCACATTACATCATTTTCACATTAATGCATTTCTCCTAATTGTTCTAGGGTCTGAGGTCAGATGCATATCGCAAATAATCTGTGTGACACTACACTCCCCCACTGTGATTAAACTGTGTGTGAGTGTGTGTGAAGTCACTGTGACGACTTGGGTGTGTCGTCGCTCACATGATTTGTGTGTTATTTTGAAGGAACTTCACCCTCTAATTAGCCAAATGCCACCATGAACTGATGAGCCTCCGTTCCTCTGCTCTCACCCTCAGCCTCACTGTGTGCTGCTGGCGTCCAAAGAGAACTCTGCTCCCGTCAAACTTGGTGGGTTTGGCGTCGCCATCCAGCTCGGAGAGTCCGGATTGGTGGCAGGAGGTAAAGTAAACGCACCACAGTCGGCTCGCTCCGCAGAGTTCAGAATGCTCACATTCCCATGACCTTCCCACTTTTCATGTGGGAAACCTGTATGTAAAAAGAAACAATTTAAAAATCATATCAAAAGCAAACGTGGTTTCTGTGACGCTGCTTATACTGTTTACAGGAAATCATCTTTTCAACACTAACTGAGAAGCTTCACAGGTGTTTTTTTTCTTAAAGTCTTCCTAGCTGGGTTTTATTTCCTTCTCCGAAAAATAAAAATAAATCCAGTTAAGGATTTGCTCAGACACGCTCATGATGGCTTATCGCCAAGTCAAACATAGAGTTGACAATTTCAGCTATGTAACTGAATCCAGTCTAAAGCACACTTATGAGACACTTTAAGTCTGTCTCAGATCCAGTAAGTAGCAAAAACACGTTTAAGTTCTTCATATGTTGTCATGTCAGAGCCACAAAACTCGCTAAATTTTACTGAGATGTGATTAACGCAAAGTAGTTCATAATTGTGAGGAGAAAAACATGTCATGGTTTTCAAAATGAAATAAAACTTTGACATAACACCGGCCACAATGTGGCGGGTTTGTAATCAGTCTGAAAATCTCACTGTTAAAGTTCACATTCAACAATGGAAAGAGAGTGGAAGAACTGCAGCCCTTCCACTGCCGGAGACGTCTAAAAAGCATCTGGACAAGGAGAGTGTCAGTCAGGGAAGAAGCTAAGAGGTTCGTGGTAACTTTGGAGGAGCTGCGGAGATCCACAGTTGACCGTTTTACATCTATTCTTCCCGGTCTTAAAAAGTCTTAAATTCACGTATCTAAAATTAAGGCCTCGATATGTAAGTCAGCCTTAACTACAATAGTTACCGCCCTTAAAGTGTATCATGAAAGGATTATTTAATCTTATGTAGTTTTAGTTCCTTGTGGGACTTTGTGTCATGCATAAGTTTGAGTTGTGGTCAGACATCTTCGTTGCATTCTGTGACTTACCGCTAACCAGCTGCTAACATACCCTTGCTTGCTACAACCACAAAATTACATACAGACAAATGCAATTGGTCAGTTGGCTGAAGGAGAGCTAGCGATGGTCGCCTCCTGCTTGGCCAGCAATCAGAGTCAACACTGTGTGGCGTAATGGGTCTGTAAACTTGCATAGCCAAAAGTTTCAGACTAACACAGACTAACACCTGTAAACCCCACAGCCAGGTGTCTATCAGTCTGCCATCAGCTGCTGCTGATGCTGGTACGGGTTCTCAGAAGGAGACAGCAGCTGGTCCTCTTCCTGTTTGCCTTTATTGAACAGAATATGCGACTGGGATCGGTGCAATTTAAAATGATTGACGCAGGTCAAACGAGTTTCACATTTTATTTTGTGTGATAATGAAATACTCCACAAGCCTCAGACGTGTCCATGTTCTTCATCTCATCTACTTCTCTACTTCTCCATCCTTACAGTTTGACTCAGTCTCACAATGAGGCTGTCAAACTCCAGTCTCTGCTTTTCTTCTGTTTCCTACAAAATGCACTTATTCTCAGTCTTCCACAGAAACTGTTTCTAATGTGTGTTGCGTCTTTCTTGTATGTGTGAGAAATCCTTTTATCTCCCATGGCAACCAGTCAACTGGGTGTCCTTTAAGCCCCGCCTTCAAGGACAAAGCCCATCCTCTGAGCTGTAGTTTCTAAACTTTAAAGCTTCTGCCTCACTGAACAGCCCTCCTCTGGGACTCCCCCACTCAGCTCCTTCAGGCTAGCTAGCAGCAATTAGCAAACATCTAGTGGAGCTGCATCTGCAGAGCCAATTAATGGCAGCTGCTTCTCAGGAGTTGTTAAAGGGTTAATAGAAGAGTGATGCTGTGATGACTTCCTGAAGGCAAAGTTTTAGAAAGAGCAGAAGCTTCTTAAGAAGACAGAGGCCCAATTTCAAGCCATTCAAATACAATATCAAATTTCTTTTGAGCCATATTTGATATATGCAGCATTTTTATAACAACTGAAGGTAATTTGTTACTTCACTGTGCTGTAAGATGATTCTGTGTGGATGGACAAAACATCATAGTGCCCCTTTAAAAATTTTAAATAGAGCTACAAGCGGAAAACATTGATCTGGTCAGCTGAAGAGTGGTGCATTTCTCAGGTCCTGGATCAGGTCTTTGCAGCTTTCCTATTTCCTAAACACAAACTTTCACTTCTCATGTGTCTGCTGTGGATACTTCTACACCTGGCACTTCTCTCTTTTGTTCTCTGACACCAGGTGCCACATTTTTACCTAATACCTCTTCGGAATTCACCTTGTTGTCGTTGGAAAAATACGGGCTTCATATGCGTCTTATCTTCTAAGGAAATGAGAACAAGGACTGCCTGCAATACATGTCCCACGTTTTCCATTTAACTAGTTTTCCTCTTTTTTGGCTCTGACTCATCCTCTGACTTGGTTCCATTTTTTGATGCCTGAAAAGTTGTCTGGTCTGTGGTTTAATAATCTAGATAATATTTCTTTGAAAACAGGCACTAAGACTGATACTATGACCAATCATAAAACAAGGAATAAATATTACATGTTGTCAAATACGTTGCTTAATGTTCCGGTTACTATGAATCAGAGGCAGCTCTAAACAGGCTTGGGTTTAGTAATGGTTTAAAGTAAATCAGTGTTCAACAAGTTGTGCAGTTTCCTGGAAGTTTGTTCCAGATTTGACTAAAAGAAACAGCATAGAAAAAAAAAACATGAACTTCCTTCCAAACAGGAATGCTTGGCAAATATTATTTTCTTTTTTTTTTTTTCATATTTTGTACCATGGCAACTGATCGTACTGCATTTGGATGTTAGATGATAGACCAACCCAAGGTGGTTCATATAAGGAAGTAAAGGAAAATGAGACATGGTTTTTATAATGTTAGCTCAGAAGCTACATGTTAAAGTTTGCAGTGTGGATTTATTCAGCCCCATTTACTCTGGTTGCCCTGAGTAAAATCCAGTACAACCACTCAGAAGTCACCTAAGCCATTACTTGTAAGACTTTCAATTTGAAGGGGAAAAAAACTACAAATACATATTTCTTTCTTTCCACTTTACAATTACGTGTCGCATTGTGTCGTAAAGAACAGATTCTCAGATTGATAAACTTTCAATTCTAATGAACATTTAAACACTGGAACTGGACGACATTTGGAATATTTGATATAAATAAAAAAAACAAACATAATGAACAAGAAATGAAATAAATCATTAACTCTGTAAGTAAAATTATCTTTCAAAAAAAGGGATAGTTGAGACCAAAACACCAGACTGAAGGCTTTTAACAAAAAAAAAACAAAAAAAGGTAAAGAGAGAGAAAATCAAGCAAATGAAAATGAGTTTCTTTTATCATGCAATTAATTGATTTACTGTGACAGGCCTCAGTCCTATCACATGAAACTGCTATAAAATCTGTTGATGTTTATGGTCCCAACATGATCAGACATAAAAAAATAAATAAAAATATGTGCGACAACTCTTCTAAAGTCTGTCTTGGTACAAGCTAGTTACAGCGAATACCATCCTCTTGGCTTTAATCATCAGAAGCTCTTCAGTCTTTGTTGCAACATAAAGAGTTGAAGTGAAAACCAGAAGATCCCTGGCTGGTTCATACATGTTATAAAATTACAAAGACAGTCTTGGTCGTGTGGTTTGTGGTTGCGGATAGATAAACCTCTGCTGGCTCCCACATCCCCTGGGAATCTGCTTGAACTGGATGTCGTTTGACCCAAACAATATTTCTACCATAAGTGGCAGCAAAACACGTTGAATGCCAGAGCTCAAATACATTTCGAAACAACTGTTTGGTCGGTACACAGCCGTTGACAGAGCGAAAAACAAGAAAGGTTTGTTTCCTCTTTCTGGCAGCAGATAAGCAGATGTCCACTTATCTGCTGTCAGGCGCTTGGCAAATAAACTTTGACCGTAAAACGAGGAAGGGTCCTTAACCTCTTCCTCTTGCTTCTATTGTGTAAAATTAGAAGTTGGAACGTGCGATTGTTTCACGTGGACGATCGTGATGTACCTGCGTGTCTCTGTGGCCGCAGGGCGTGTGGGGACGCCCCACTTCATGGCGCCGGAGGTGGTGAAGAGGGAGCCGTACGGGAAGCCTGTGGACGTGTGGGGCTGCGGGGTCATCCTCTTCATCCTGCTGTCGGGCTGCCTGCCCTTCTACGGCACCAAGGAGCGACTGTTTGAAGCTATCTGCAAGGGCAAATATAAGGTCAGGGGTCACGTCACGGAACCCGCCGAGGTCAGCCACCCATCATGAGTCACCACACCGTCGGTTTCCCCAGACCTCCATCAGGCAGCATGTAGAAATAGATATGTTGCCTGGTATAAAGGCAAAGATCCTTATAAATAATATAATCATAAATAATAATTATTTAAATTATAAATAAAATCATTTAAATAAATGTTTAAATGATATTATTTATTATTTAAATAATTAAATTATTCTAAATAATTAAAGTAATTAAAATGATAAATTAAGCAATTTATAATTTTGTTAAATATCTAATGTTTTCGTATCTTGTCACAAGACACTACACCATCTGATGATTTTCATCAGCAGAAGTTCCTTCTCTGCTAATGAAGGAATCAGCAGAGAAGGTTTCAAGCAACAGGTTTTATGTTGCTTGAAACCTGTGACCTGCTTAATAATGTGGAACATCCTTCTGAAGTAGATTTTCTCTCTCTGAAATGAAACATAGTGATTCGAAGAGCCCTGACACACAAAACCATCTCTAAATTTAATAGCACAGCAAAAATTTGTATCTTTATGACACATTAATCCAATTTGCATAAGTTAAGCACGGCGTAAACTCTAAATGAATCAAATATCCAATGAGGTAATTAAAAAAGAAAGATTGAGACACGACAGCAGCTGCTAACTGATTTATTTATTGTTTTTAAGTGCTTTATTTTTAATGATCTACACACCAACGTTACTTTGATTTTCTCAACTCTTGAAAGATTTAGAGCTTTGCAAAGCAAAGTTTGCAGGACTCTCCATCAAGTCCACCATAGGAACAAACCTGCCTTGAGACATGCTAACTATTACCTTACAAAACCAAACGATGAACCAACTATTCACTTACACCACCATTCATTTCCCTTTTGTATAAGTCTGTAATCTTTTTGTGTCTTCGTCTTGTTCTTGTTTAGATGAATCCCCGTCAGTGGAACCACATCTCAGAAAGCGCCAAGGATCTGGTGAGGCGCATGCTGATGTTGGACCCAGCGGAGAGAATCACCGTGTACGAGGCTCTGAACCATCCCTGGCTCAAGGTAACGCCGCGTTGTGAAACACTCAGTGTTGGGTTTCTGTCTCCTGCTGCCACTAAAAGAAATCTATAAGTGTCCTTCCTTCTTTGGAAAAACATGCTGCTCCTTCATTCTTACACGTCGAAAGTTTTGACTTTGTCAAACTTTCCACCTGTTTGGTGTAGAAGACCACGGTGGAAGGGAGACTCGTAGCCTGAAGCTGGAGCGAAATCAACGTCCTCGCTCTGTGAAGACTAACCCGGTGACGGGAAGCGGCGGCTCGGCGGTGGTGCCGCTCCTCTTGCTTCTGCAGACGCTTTCATCGCGTCTTCTTCGCTGGGCAGTGGCTGAGGGAGCCGCCGAGATGATCTCTTGACAGCTCAGCACGTCCTGACTCCTCAGGCAGTCGCGAGCCTTTCAAAGCCGAGTCTGGTTTCACTTTTGATTTGTCAGCACTGCTGGAAAAGTTTCATGTCTGGATTCACAAACGTTCAGACACGACAGTTTCTGTTTTCGACACACAGGAATTGGCCAGGTTGAGTACTTACCCCGGCTGAATGTCTTTGGTACATAACAATCAAGGATTCACACCTATAGTCCAATCATTTTGTATCTGCTGTGTTTCCTTTAAAAAAAAACACAATTAAAATTACACTTGAATCATTTTGTTCACGTGATAAGTTGTTATAAAAGCGTGCCGGGCCGACCTGCCTTGGGTCAGTGATTCAGGCTGATGGTATCTTCATACTTTCTTTCCACCCATCGGGCCTCTTGCATTGTTTAAATACCACAGCCGTCCTCAGCATAGTTTCTGACCCAGTCCATCCTGTTGTGACCACTGTGTCTCTTAGCTCCTATCATGTCATCTTCATGATGAGTTCAGTGCCGTCCGGTCATCTGAACCGTCACTGGATCTCAGTCCAGTGTGGAAGATCTGGGATGAGGTGGAACAGGAGATTCACAACATGGATGTTCAGCCGGCAAATCTTCAACAACACGTGTCAGCATGGAGCAAAGTCTCCAACACCTTTTTGAATCTCTGTCACAGAGAATTAAGGCTGTTCCAAACAAAAAGGAAGATGCAAGATGATTTGATTTTTAGTTATTGTTTTGTTCTTGATGGACAGTGGAGTGTCATCCTTTCTTCCTCCAAAATCCAGTCCCTGCTGTTATTTTTCCATTTCCTGTGGTCAATTTTTGAAAGCTCTGTGATACAAGAACATTACATTTTACAGTATTAACCTTTGACCTTACCGTACTACACGGGTGTCCAACTCATTTTCATGTTGGATCATGTCAAACACCTGGATGTTGTTAAAGGGCCGGTTGTTCCAGAATGTATTGGCAAAACCCTTTAAATTGCTACCAAATATCAATAAATAGTTGTGTCACCATTCAATAAGTGTATCTTAAAATTCAATAAGATTGAACATTTATTCACACTGATCAGTTCATCCAGGATTCTGTGATTTTTATTTATTTATTAGTGGTTTTATTTGCTACCAAAATCACAGATTTTGTGGCCCTAATTTAGAAACATTTCTGAGGAGTTTTTACAATATTTGCTGTAATTTGTGATGTTAAATGTGACTTTTTATTAATCAGTCATAGATAATAACTTGACATCAAGTAACACTGAGGCAGCGCTCACTCAAACCCAAAGGTTTTGGCCAGTTTTGAGAAAAAATGTCAATAAAGCCAGAAAGAAATTTGGGGATGTGTTGATTTTGTGCAAATTTTGTGGATTTGTGAAAAACTGGAGGATCTTATTGACATGCGGAGTTTAGACGGCCACGTTTGACCCCCGAAGCCTTGAGTTTGACACATGTGCTATAGATAATAATCCACTGAGGAAGGAAGGACACTCTGATCTGTCGTTAATCTCTATCAGCCACCATCACAGCAGAAGACGGCAGAGAAAGTTCAGATCCTCCTTGTCAGCTCTCCATTTCTAAACAGAGTGTAAAACACTCTTCACTCTCCAGGTGAACTTTGGAGCCGAGGGTTCAGGCAGGTTGTGTCTTGAGCTTTTTTCTCAGTAATCTAATGCCGGTGCCAGGTTTTGGTCAGGATGAAGACTGAGACGAATGAAGATGCCTCTGCTGATCTGCTTCTTTATGAAAAAAAAAAAAAAGCAGTATCACAATATCACATACCTGCACTGCTGAGGTGATGCTCCAACTGCCAGATGTGATCTGTGCGACTCTCGGTTTATTTTTGGATGAACTCGCAAAACGGTTGCTCTGTTTTGGGTGTTTTTCTGTAAAGCGCATCAGATCTCGGTGTGAAAAATCTATTTCTCACGGATTCGTTGAAACTCGATAGAGTTCTGAGGAAGACCTCTGTCAGATTGTGGATGGTCCGACTCTCTTCCTGTGCTTAGGTGTGCTTAGGTCTGCTCTAAAAGCCAGGGAGGCGCTCATCATGACCTAGTTCTCTGGAATGGGCTCATCCTCCAATAGTTTCCTGAGTTTCCTAACTTCTCTCGTTTCCAACCGAAGCAGTTTTGATAGTAGTGAGCTCACATGGGTTTCAGTGATGACTCAGGGAGATGAAGAAAGTCCCCGTTGTTTAAATGCCTTGTGCATTGATGGAGAGTTAATTTCTTCTTATTATTCTTGTCCCTCTTTTGTCAGGTCTTTTGAAACAGACTGCAGACTGTTCAGAGTTTCACAGATGGCCGTGAGCGAAGAATGAGTTGATGATCCGTTGAGGCGCATTTGGGAAACTTAAGCTGTTAAGCAAATTATATTTGATTCATGAAAGTCGATGATTTCTAAACATGGCTATTTTGTCCAGCTGTCGTGTCTGCATGGTATTTAAATTTAGTGTGAAGGCCAGTGAACATTGGTGAACAAAAAGCATCACCAACCTTTCAACTCATACAGCAAAAATGAAAATTTGCCATACAGATTGTAAATATTAAGCCAAATGTTCTTGTTAGTTTTGAGCTTTTCCTGTTAGAGGAGGAGCTAAGAAAGTAAAAGAATGAAAGAACGTGAAGACAGTCAGGTGATGCCAAGACGGGAACATGAAGGTGAAGGTTCTGTTTGTGGTTTTCTGCAGGAGAGGGACCGGTACGCTTACAAAATCCATCTGCCAGAGACCGTCGAGCAGCTGAGGAAGTTCAACGCCAGGCGGAAGCTCAAGGTTCCCGTCCATTCGCCACCGAACGTCCCGGAGGTTCGGCGGCGACGAGGCTTTAACGCCCGCTGTGTCGTTTCAGGGAGCCGTGCTGGCCGCCGTGTCCAGTCACAAGTTCAACTCCTTCTACGGCGATCCACCGGAGGAACTCAACGACTTCTCAGAAGAGCCCACCTCCTCAGGTGCCCCCTCCACACGCCCCGCCGCTCTCGTGGAGAACACGGCTGCCTTCCAGTGTTCTCCACGAGCCGCCCTGATTGCTGCCGTCTCTATTCCTCTCCAGCTGCTTTTAAACCAGTAGAAAATTAACACGGGGGACTGTGCTCATTATCTCATTAAGCAGGTTAATAGATGCTGTGAAAGTTAAGCGTTGCTGCAGGACACGCTTTCTGTTTTCTCTCTCGGTTTTGTTCCGAAGAGCTTGGTGGTGGTGTCCATGTCTTTAGTTTGTTTCCAACTGCTCTGATACCAACAGAGAGATTATTTTTTTGTAAATGCGACGGAAACCAACCTGCCTGCCTTTAGGCTGCCACTGGTTGTCATGGTTACCCACTGTTCCCGAGCTTTTTTGGCGTTAGCTGTCATGTCGTCAGAGCAAACTCCTGTTCATAGGAGTTCACCCTGCAATCGGCAGCCCGGGATCGCTGGTTCGATTCCCGGGCTGCCCGCCCTCGATGTTTGTGTCGCTGGGTGAGACGCTTCACCAGAGGGCATGACCTCTATCAGGGGCTTCACCAGTGTGTGAACGAGCCCCTTGAGATGTCAGTTGGAGATACAAAGGGCATTATAAGCTTCATTGTTGTCATTAATGACCCAAACACCATGTTAATGAGAAAACGTGGCCCAAATGTCAGCAGATGTTAGGATGGCCAATGAGAAGCACTGAGTCCCTCTAAATCAGACAAACATGCACCAAAAATAGGCTTTTTTGAATTGCTAAATGTTCACTTATTCTTTAAAGGAAGAATTAATGAAATGTAATCATCTTTACCTATTTTGGTCCCAATTAGGGGTCATTTTGACTCCACCCTGTTCCACGTCAGCCTTTTCTATACGGGGGGGGAATTAAAACAGATGCTAGTTTTCAGACTATTGGTGACCCTCACAGAAAAATCCCACAAATTTCACATATCATCAACTACCTGTAAATAGTTTCTAACTAGAAACGCAGCATAATATGATCCTGGTTTCTTTCTGTATTTACATGCGTAGCACAGCGGGTGCCGACGCAGCGTGACGTCGATTGATATTCCCTCCACAGCAGCACATTTGCCTTTTTCCAAAGTGTCACTCTGTTTCTTTCTCTCTCTATTAATGCTTCCCCTGGGCTAGGACTGCTAGCAGCAGAACGTAGGTATCCAGGCGCTTAGCGTGTGTTCAGTGTGCGTCTCTGTGTGTGTGTGTGTGTGTGTGTGTGTGTGTGTGTGTGTGTGTGTGTGGTGTGTGTGTGTGTGTGTGTGTGTGTGTGTGTGTGTGTGTGTGTGTGTGTGTGTGTGTGTGTGTGTGTGTGTGTTGGTTTTCTCTAAATGCAGCAGTAAGTTGTCTTTGATGTTTGTTGTCCTCCAGCTTCAAGCGTCCGTTTGAGCTGTGGACATTTAGTCGACGTTTCAGGTGTTTGAACAGAAAACATGAGTAGTTTGTTTTGTTCATTCACTCTAATTTAATTGTGGAAATGATCTAAAGTTATGTTTTCTAAATAAAAAAACTTAAAAACTTTATTTCACTACCTCCATAAATATTAACTACTTTTACTTTGAGCAGCTCCATCACAAAAGCAACAAAAGTTACACTAATGTTTTGTGTTTTTTCTTTGTTTTTTGGGGGGTTTTTTACATGATAAAATGTGAAACGAACGCTGACAAGCCTGTGACCTCTGACCTTGCAGGCGCTGTGTCTCAAGTGCTGGACAGTTTAGAGGAGATCCACGCTCTGACAGACTGCAGTGAGAAAGACCTCGACTTCCTCCACAGCGTTTTCCAGGACCAGCATCTACACACACTGCTCGACGTAAGTGTCCCCCCCCCCCCCCGCACACACACACACACACACACATACACACCGTCACATCATGATCACCAAATATATAAGCGTTCACACACTCTGACCCCTCTGAGGTGGCTCAGATCTGTTTCTACCTCGTGGTGACTGATGAGCAGCTGCAGTCATCATGTGATGTTTGATTCTTGGATCCGTCAGGATACTTTGTTTAAACTTTTAGCTGCTCGTGTTTACAACAGTCTCTCACATATTTAGGACTGAAAAGAGCTTGATTATCATTCACAGATTATTATTCTTTGAATATAATAATTACACTCAATCCATAGATTTTCTTTCTGCTATTGACTCTTGTTTGGTGTTATTTGAGATTCAATGCTTTTATTGTCATATTGCACAGTATTTAACATAATGACAAAAAAACCCAGGGATGCACCATATTGGATTTTTGCTTGATATCTGATATGAACATATACTCATTTGATGGATAACCAATACTGATATTTTATTTTCCTATAACCTCCTTACTGAAACTCTACTGTGGAATGAAAATACTGCATTATTTTTGTCAACTTTTCCAACTTGCATTCTGTTTGATGTCAGATTTATGCATGACATCTGCTCTCTCTAAGACGATGACAACACTCTGTTTTTCTTATGTAGAAAAAAGTTAAGTACTGCAGTTTTAAAACAAAGGAAAAAACTTTTAAAGGATATAATCTGCAGTGGAACTAGTACATTTTTTTAACAATGTTAAAAAATTATTGACTCAAGCAAGTTCATACATCTTGCGGAATAGTTTTATGTAAATCAGTTTTCTCTTACTTCAGATCTAATCAGATATTTGCTCTAGAAAATAGAGAAAAGTGTTTGGTAAGATTTTGTGTTTTTGCCTGCAACGTTCCACACTCACACTTGTTATCCATCAATACTTTTCTGTCTTACTTTTTTAAAATGTATTTATTTTTGTCGAATGAGGCAAGTCGACCGGTTCGGCGCAGCAAAACCCTGAGAGAGAATTTCACCGGCCGCCTCTGACTGCAGCACCTCAAACCCAGGATGAGATCATGGGAACCAAACCGACAGCAGCTTGATTAGTGACGTGACTGAACCAGACCTGTCATCAGCACGCTGACCTGATTTCCACAGGCAGCCAGCTTGTTCATGTCTGAGCGCAGCCTGCTGCCTGTCAGGCCTCGCCGCCATCAGTCACTGTCAGGCCGCGTCTTCCGCACAAACACGTTGGGCTGCTGAGGAGTTTTCACGCTTGGTAATTTGACGTGCTGACAGCGAGGCGAGTCGCTCTGCTCTTCTGAGCGTCTGTTAGAAAATCTAATTGTCTTTGCTCTTCTGTGGAAAACATTTACAGTCAAGTCAAGTCCCACTAAAATCCTCATTTATCTGCAGGTTTTACGTCAGCAGTCGTCACGTTGAACTTTTCTCACTTGTAGAGGGTTTCTTACAAAGTCATTGATAAATAAACAAAACAGCTGGCAGTTGTCATAGAAACTGCAGCATTTGGTTATCATATTTGCCCACAGTCTTTCTTTTTATCAAACTGTTTTCATATCTAAATAACAGTATTTCATACAATAGTGAAAGGATATTTTGCACATTTGGTTTTTATCCTCTATGAGTCAGTTTGCTGGGTTTCCTGCACAGCTTGTGTCAGACTTTACATAGGATTTCCAATAGGGCCTCATAAAATATGGATTATTTTTCAAATTCTATTTTTCTCTCTCTCCAAATTCAACTTCATCCACATACATTTTTCTGAATTCCATCTTTTTACGTTTTAAACATATCTATGAACTCAAAAAGTATGTAATTATGATGAAACCAAAGAAATGGAACAAATCATTTTTTTAGTCAAAATCAGTTTTGTGTAGTAGGCTAATACCTAAACAGCCATGTCTTGACTACACTTGTTCTTCTACAAATAATGAAGTTTAAATGTTCATAGTTTCGAATAATTTTACTCTTGTTTAAGTTGACTCTGCTTAACTTCTCCACAACTTTGTCCCTGATCCGTCTGCTGGGATTTTATGAAGCTGTTTTAACAGAGCGACTGCATTTCTACTGAACAGCCGGGCGAGAGTCGGGTCGCCCGTCTGTCGCAGAGCAACACAGAGGCATTGAACACACACACTCACTCCTAGGGACCGTTTTGAGAGACCAATTAACCTAACAGTAATGGTTTTAGACTGTGGGAGGAACCTGCCATGCACTGTTAAATAATCACATAATGCAGGCATAAATCTGTGTTTGCTGTGCTTCAGCTTTATTGTCATAAAAACAAAATCCTCCTGTTATTTTTACTGGGTTCCTTCGCGGTCTGGGTGGAGCCGTCAGAGAGGATCTGGCATCTCGTTAAAGGGGCAGTATTATCTAAAATGTGCTATTTTTATAGCTTTCCTTCATGTTATAATGTTACTCCCTCATCAAAAGCATACTTAAATGATGTATATTTGGCATATACATCATTTTTGCAACATCTGAAGTGAAGACAGTTACTTGATTGTGCTGTAAGATAGCACTATATGCCTGGAAAACATACAATACTGCCGCTTTAATTCCCACACAGGCCTTCGTAGAGGCTGTGAGCAGTCAGCCGGCTGCTCTCTGCTGCTCTCCGTGACTCAGATGTGGACAGAGGCAGCTGCTGACTGCTGACCCACCGATGCATCACCACCTCACAGACCGTACTTCAGGAGCAGAGCAGACCTTACACAAACACGCCTTCGCCTTCCTGTTTTCCGTCGTCCACCGTTTTCTTTGCTCAGCTCTTTTTCTGGCCTGAGGGTCCCGCAGCAGGGTTTGGGAGTTTACACTGAAAATGAGCCTGAGACCAGTCGACCTGTCTGCAGCGTGTCTGTGAAGTAACTGCGTTCAAACACTTTTATTTCACAGCTTAAATTCTGTTAGGAATCACATTTCTACTGCACTAACATTGAGTCGATGTAGTATTTACTTTTCTTTACCAGGGTTGTACTTGAAAAAGTTTTCTTATTACAATATGAGTGATATGAAGTGTTCTTGAATGCAGCTAATGAGGCCTAGACAGTGCTGTATTAAAATGGGTAAAGTTCATCATTAGTTTCATTTCTTTTTCAGACAATGTGTGTTTCCTGCCGCTGGCCTCAGTCTGAGCAGGATTACAACCGCAGTGGGTCAGAGCAGAGTGGCCTGCTAGAAGGTCAACCACATGAAATTAGCTCTTAGAATAATTGTGAAAATTCCCACATTGAGAAGTTTATGTTGTTTCAGATGGGATGATTGTACAGTTAGAACCAAATGCTTACACAAACTGTATCTACAGATGCAAAACCTTTTTTGTTCTCTCTGTTTCAGTACGAATCAGAATAAAGTAGCTGTGTTTCCGTTACCAGTTTGTGTAAACTTATTCAATCATTCGCTCAAGTAAAACAAAAAAAACGCACGCCATTGCAGTGTTTCCATTGAATGTGACACGCAGTTAAAATGTGAATCTGCTTGTTTACGTGATAAGTCGTTAAAAACCGTGATCCTCAAGGTATTTCCTGTCGCCTTCTCTTTGGTGGTTGCCAGTGGCAACATCCTGCTGGCAGTCACGTGACTCGCGCGACGCAGAAAAAGTGTTTCTGTCACAGGCCAATTTTGACGCAGCCAAAAGAACTGAACTCATCCCAGCGGCAAAACGTTTAATTGAAAACTGAAAGTTTTTTTTTTTTTTAAGTTGCCGTTTCCATGAAGCAAATTTAATTTTGAAATATCGATTTGCACAATTATATGGCCAATGGAAATGCAGCTTCTCCGAAAATGATGAAAGAAAAAATGTCTTCTTTATTATTATTTCATTTTTTTCAAATTGAGATGTGTTTTTTTTTTCACATTTCTCTCATATTGAATATTTGGTGTAACTTCTCTTCAGACTGTCTTACTTGGGTCAAAAGTTGACTTGCATGTGAATGTTTTGAGGTGACAGTTTAGGGGTTTACTGCTCACAATAATTTGCCATTTTGACCCAGAATATATAAAGCAGAAAACTGCTTTATATATTCTGTGGTTTATAAGCCACTTTGTTCATGCAGACACAGATGAGAGGTTTTTGCAGAAGCCCTGAGAGGAATTAGAAAAGTTTGTTTTTACATAAGAAGTAATTTTACCCCCATAATTTTTGAATACATCTGCAACTTCTATGCTTCTTCAATGTTCATCTTTTTTTTTTTCTTTTTTTTTTTTTTTCTTTTTTTTTTTATGAAATCAACAACAAAACAGAAATCAAGTGGGTGGAACATTAGTTCTAGGAAACTCACTGTTTGTCTATCCACTGCAGGAGGGATATTAGAGTTGGTGTGGTTTTACTCCAGTCCCTCTCATGGCTAAATTAGCCGCTCAGATATGTTATGTTTCCCTCTCACTTCCATTTCTGAGCAGGAAAAAAAAAAAGAAAACACACTTAGCTCAGAAATGAGAGAAGGATGTTTAGACAGTCAAAAAGACATGATGGAAAACCTTTTAGGAAGAAAGGTTTCCTTGGGGAAAAGGCTAAATGTTTTTCTCCTTGCAGATTACTATACAATAATCAGCAAAGAGATTACAGTATATTATACAGAGAATTAGTCTGTTCAAATATGTTTCACTTCCTTCCCATACAGTTTAGTTCTCTGTGCAGCTAAACACAACTTCACTTTCACTGTGATCTTCTGATGCATTGTCCTAATTTCTGATTTTGTCTTATCGTATTTGATTGAAGAGTGACTTCCAAATAGTAATTCTATTGATTGAACTGAAACAATTAATTGGATTAATTGTGATTAGTTGATAAATGAAATGATCGTCAACTGATATAGTAATCAATTTATCATTAACTGGAGTATTCAGACTGAAAAATGATCGTTTTGCTGAAAGAACAAGACAGTCAGAGCATCAATGAAGACAAAACTTTACAAAGAATAAACTCAACGGTTTAAGTAAAAAAAAACTGAATTGGTCACCTTTTATTGTCTAATTATTAATTGGTTAAATGAAAAAAGGTTTGAGTTTTTCTTATGCTGATAGAAGATTTTTTTTTATCTGCTTTTGCATATTTGCTAGAAATGATCAAGTTTGCATTACATGAATGCTATATTATTGCATTTTAGGCAATGCAATGTTTTTTCTTTTACCTAGAAGAGAGGAATTATTTTTTTTCATTTTCATCTTTTAATGTATTTCTAATTATCTTTAAAAAAAAAAAAGAAAGATTTAAGTTGAATAGAAATCTGTGGAATATCCCAGTTTTTGTATCCGATTAATTGATTTTGACTTTATCTGCTTAATAGGCTACATTGATTTTATCGCTTAATTGCTAACTAAAATAATCGTTAGCTCGATGGAATCTGATATTTTCCTGCTGAAGCGACACCAGGCCAGCTGGGGACCGACGTTATTTGGATGGAAACCATCATTCATACAGACCTTTGATCAGCCGAGTCTGATCAACCGGGTTCCACTTCACTATGTTCTCACTGTTCTGAGCAGAATATCTGGAATCAGTGAGTGAAGCTCAAATTCCCCCTCCCAGATGTTTGAATCCAAACCTGGGCCTAAAATCACGAGTTTGACAAGATTAACTTTCCTCACATGCAGATTCATCCTGCGAACCTGATAAATCAGGAATCCTGTGGCACACAGAGACGTGTGTGCTTCCTCAGAGTGCTTCCTCAGAGGCTGAGTAGGTCAAAGTGTGCGTGTGTTTTTGTGTGTGTATCAGTGTTGGAGGGAGCTGCAGATGTCTCCTTTTAGCTCTGCTTTTCTCCCCTCAATCCCCCAGTTTTAAGAGAGAGGGATCAGAGCAGGATGGGACGGAGGAGAAGAGCCGAGCGTTGGTGGGAACAATGACGGCTGTTGTCGGGCCTTGGTGCCACCCGCAGGCAGCCGCCGCCGTTCGCGCTCCACTGGTGTTTGTCTGCCAAACGCTCGCTGCTTTCGGGAGTCTTGTGCGTCTTTACTTCCCGTTCTGCTCTCTCCCGAGGTGTGCGCGGGATCGGCGTTTTCGCCAGGCGATGCTTCGAGGTAAATTTGAAGCGAGCTCAACGCATTCCGTGTGTGTGTGTGTGTGTGTGTGTGTGGGTGTGTGTGTGTGTGTGTGTGTGTGTGTGTGTGTGTGTGTGTGTGTGTGTGTGTGTGTGTGTGTGTGATTTTGGTGCAGGACCTGTATAACGAGGAGTTTAGTCGAGCACATTTATATGTTTCTCTCCTCCTGCTGCACTCTGTGCTGCTCCTGAGGCTCCGCTGGGCCGATTGAGGCAGAGACGTGATTTGCCCGCGAGTGAATCTCTGTTTACACCTGTCAGTGTTCAGTTATGAAGATATGTTGGTTTTATCTCTGAATATATGCTGCCGTTCTGGCTGTAGGCGCACAGATTGATTCATAAGAGAGGCAGGTTTTTGCAGTTTGTGTCAGTAAACAAGTCATTCTGCTTGGGTAAAAAACATATGAGTCCCTCTCTGGAAATGCCAAAGTTGTAATCTATTGATTGATCAGGTGGTGATAATAACATGGTACATCATGGTCTCTGTCAGTGGACGTCACATACTGGTGACCGTTTTCTTCCCAGTGTTGGAAGCAGGACAAGTGTGACCAGGGTTTTTCTGACCTGAGTGAAATCAGGTTAAATTGAACGAAATCACGCATTTGTGCAGCAAAAATTTTCGTTTGTGCTTCCAGCTTTAGTAAGTGTTTCCAAAGGTCATCAAAGGTCAACCAACCAGTCCACATTTACAAAATCCAATGAAATTTAGCGTCAGTCAGCTGTGCTATAGCAATAGTCAGTTGATATAACCAACCTGGTTTTGGTTATATCAGTTTCATCTCATGATGTCTCTTGATCAGAAACCACTGATCTCATTTCAATACTCATAATAATTGATTTATACCGCTCAGACTTTTATCTGAACTGGTGCTTACATGGCTGCGTTAAAAATGGACACCGCATTGCATTGATAGGTTTCGATATTTTTTTCCTTCATCAAAGTTTGAGTTCCTTTCTAGCGTAGTCCTCTCTTTCTCCTTTGACAAGCACAAGTCATTCATAACACTGAGCAACATCACAAAAATAGTAGCTTGTTTTCTGTGCTGTGTAATTCATGTTTAGGGATGGTCTCAGCAACAGAGAGTAACACCAGACATGAGAGTCAAACCAGACGTTTACATTTTGAAGCCAAAGAAAAACGCCTCTGGAACTTTGTTCTGTCAAGCTGTCAATTCGGAGAAAATTACTCTCTGGAACTGAGTCCATAAATATTCCCAACAGCTATCCAGAAATCCTTGCGATGTTTCCCTGAGTAGATCAAATGGTGACAAACATGTTGCTGGGCCCAAGAGACAGCTACGTGACTCCTTACCAGATATATTCAGACATTTTCAGAATAAACCAAAAACACGTCTTCTGTGCATGTTTGTAAATGTTCTGGCGGCGGGAGCTGCTCAGATTCAGCTCATCATGTAGCATCGCTATGGTTGCACAATATTTTCAGGCTTTGCTGACTTTTCAGATCACAGTGGCCAGTGAACTATTGGAAGAAATGGGGGAGTTGTGGTTTTAAATGCATCAAAGGAAAAATGTAGATGTGATAAGAGTTTTCGGTTTGGTCAAGACCATGCAAAATTTGAAATTTTGAGAACAAATTAGCGTAATGGAAGCACACTAATTTGAAAAGAAAAAGATTTCTTGAAAAGATTTGGTGCTATTTGGTGAGGTGGTTATTTTGGCTGTGTGAAAATCGGTTAATTTTTCAAAGCTGCAATGGAAACACATTAATTACATCCCACAAGTCACACGACCAACAAGTGGATGTTGGCACTGGCTCAAAGACAGGAAGTGATCGGAGGATGTCGACATGGGATGTTTCGAAAGAGTTATCGCATGAACTAACGTATTCATGTTTGACTTTCATTGCTTTCAATGGAAAAGCCACAATTGCCAAATAGTGATTTTTAGCAGAATGCTGACAAAGTTTTTTAATGGAATTGCTGCTGTCAGCAAAGCCAAATACAGCCATTGATATCAATATGATGTCAGCCACAGACACATTCATGATTCACCATCAAGGATCCATCAACACTTATTTGAACTGCCACTAAAGCGAGATGGACAGCTGGATGTTACTAACTTGTCCTGGACTGTTTACTGGTGTTATGGTAATTCAAGGTTTTTTAAGGCTACTAAGATTATTTTTTCAGATGGTTTTGCTTTTGTAATCCTGCAACAGTCCTGACAACTCTACCCTTTCATTACGGCAGCGATGTTAATGTGTGATCTGTTGCAAATCCTTTCTAGGAAACTGTCAAAAGTTATTTGCTGTAGTCATTAAGTTGTCCACAGCTGTTGATGCTGCTGCTGTTGTTGGTGAGGAAACAGAGGGGCGTTGGGTATCATTGCACTGCCTGGTACAAACTTCTGTTTATCTTTGAGAGTGTGTGCGTGTGTGTGTGTGTGTGTGTGTGTGTGTGTGTGTGTGTGTGTGTGTGTGTGTGTGTGTGTGTGTGTGTGTGTGTGTGTGCGCGCGCGTGCGTGCCGTGTGTTTGTGTCTACGCCTGAGTGCACTTTTAGCGGCACACTGTCTGCCAATGTTCTGTGCTGCAGGTCAAACGAAAATTAAATGCTGCTCCGCAAACATCACACACTCGTTCCTTTTTCATGTGATAACGGCTGTGTCACCCGGTCGTGGTTGTCTGCGTCCACGGTCCCAGAGGCCGCTCGCTTTTAATTTGGGCCACAGCTGCTGGCTTTGTCTCGACTGCCTTTCAGGGCTGGTCTGTCCCTTTATGACATCTGCACCACTATGTTGTTTTAGACCATTTATAATGACTCGTGTCCTACAAGCAGAGAGGTGCTTATTGTCAACACATAGCTCTAATGACAAAATGATGAATTAACAAGACGTTCTAAAGACTTTTTCACCCTTTCTTTCTCTTCCAATACACAGCTGCACAGAAAATCCCTCTGTCACACTGGAGTCTTTCTAATCATTTGATCCTCAAACGCATGAGAGCTGATCACCAGCCGAACTGGTTGTTTTGTATTTTCTGGAACAGATTTTCTATCACTGCAAAAGTTTCACAAGTCTCATTCAACTAATCTCACACTAAGATATGCAGGCACTTTGTCTGCGCTGATGAAAATATGCTCATCTCAGCATGCTGAACGCTTGGAATGGAAAGGCAGCAGGGGACCTTGGCTTAATTTCTGAATAAAACAGCAACTATTTGACAACTTGGGGTTTGCAGTGACTGGGTAATATGTTGAACAATCCCAGACTGACAGGTTAAGTATGAAGTAGGATAGTGACGTCTCAGCGAAAGTAACTTACCCCAGCCTGACACAGTTCGACACAGAAGGAATCTTTTTGGGAAAGTACATAAAATCTGAGGGGCAATTAAAGGTCACTTGGTCTCATTTGACATGCAAAGAGTGAGTGGTGTGATGGATGGAGCCTCACTCCCCACTGATTCGCTCACTGGCTTCCTGCTTTCCTTTCAGCTCTACGATAAGATCAACACCAAGTCGACGCCACAGATCCGAAACCCCCCCAGTGATGCAGTGCAAAGAGCCAAAGAGGTGACTGAACACACACACTTCTTATTTAGTCTTTGACTGATGATTTTGGGTTTTTTAAAGGTTGTTCTGTGACTTCATCAGAAACAGCAGCAGAAAGATGTCAAAGGGACAAAAGTGTAAGAAATGCTCAGACTGGTGGAAGGATAACAGCAGGTCATATTGACCCCCGTTTTAGCCGATGCTAACAATTTAAAACTCTGCCAATGTTCAGATCTCATGACGATATCATGAGATTTGGATTTTAAATGCACAGGAGACTGTTGAATTTCTTTGCTCACCGGAACAAGATTCAAGTATCTACTGTAACGTTACGTTCACCCCAAGAATGGAATAAAGTTTTTGATTTTACTTCAGGCTGTCACTGACATCATTTGTAAATGCTTTTTACATTTATTAATGATGAGTCAATACCAAACACACCACATTAGTGAGAAAACTAACAGTCATCAGCGCATGCTAACATGTTTAATGGATTCAGAGAAAGCCCTTGATCACAACAGAATTTCACTTAACATAATACACATAAACATTACTGAAGTAAATTTATCAAGCCTGATAACCACAGCCAAGATGCATTGTTGATTTACTGCCATATATGGATATTCCAGGCACATAATGCACAATCAAGTAACTGTGTCACCTTCATGTTTATCAAACATGACTTAAAAAACATATGACTTGAAAAATGTAACACTTTAAAACTGGACTTGTGTCTCTTTAAGAAGGTCCTGCTCTTTCTGGAACTCCGTCTTCTACATTACAACAACATTCAGTAAATGCTCAGTTCTACCAAGTGTTTGCTAATTGCTGCTGCCACTAGTCTGGTGGAGCCAAGTGGAGGCATTAACGGGGGAGGGTGCTCAGTAATGTGGAAGCTCGGCCAGTGACTGGAGCTCCATGGAGGAGCTTCTTCGAAAAGGGAGCGCTCTGTTACACCCACAGGCTGGTTGCAACAGGAGACTAAAGGATTTTTTAAAACATGTTTGAAAGAACCAAAGCAACACCCTGTGTGTGTTTTTGATAAGGGAATGATATTATAACACCATGTAAGGCTAAAAAAAAAGTTCATTTTGTAGAATACTGACCCTTTAAGAAGCCAAACTTTCTAGTAAGTCGGACTTTAGCATTAGTGCTGGTACTAAATCAGCTAAACCTGAACACAAACATGAATTTCTGCTCCAACATAGAAACTTCTGCAAGTCTTATAACAACAGCTCATGTATTCATTCATAATTCATTTCATATGAATATAAACTGGACCCTGACATTTATGGTGGTTAGGGACCATAGCTACTGGCAAACAGATAAAATCCACAAATACTTGAGACCCCCTCTGAAAACGCTAATAACTCCCTATTTTAATTGTTCAAACACCAAATATACTTTAATCTTCATCAATACCCACAGTGGAAACTATCTTGGCCTGTAAATATTAGCTACAACTAGCTAACATCTACAGTCTCCCTTTAGCCTACGCTCAGGAAGCAGCCCAATGACCTGCACTACAGTCACAAGCTAACTCCATTCTATCCATCAGAGCAAATGAAAATGAATGACTCTGCTTGATTGTCAGCTAATAGCGTGTCAAACTAAAAAAAAAAACAGGTAATGTTGTTGGAATTCATCAATAGCTAAACATTAAATGCGCAAACTGAGGGAGTTATCAAAGAGTGAGAACAGCGAGATGAGTGGGTGAGGCCCAGAGCCGTCCAGACCGGGGAGGCCGTTTAACGGGAAGGAGCTCAGAGTCTGGGCTAATTAACACAGAACGTTTATACGGGACTTTCAAGTCCGCTCACAGAGTCCGGGTCACATTTTCCTACTTAAATCAGCTGTGATAGATTTAAAGTGGCGTGCAGAACTTCAACAGATGCTGATGATTAAAGAGAAAAAGCAGATTTTACTTCTGATGTGACAAGTGTTGGAGACTGCGCTTAAATGCATCTGAGAGAAACTCAAAGTGTTTTATTACTCACTAGAAACAAAGGCATAGTCTTGGTTAATTACTCCTGCTGTAAAAAAAAATTAACAGGGCTGCTAATTTCTGACTGAAACTAAAATGCTTTTCTTTTCCTTTTTCCTTACGTGTCAAACGTACATGGTAATGTTCAGCCGTGTGCTACATATGGCAGCCCTCCCCTGCCGTCTCCATGTTCTGTTTCCTTACAAGCTTTCCTCACTGTAACTAAACATGAAATCACATGACCTCAAAAAGGAGGAGGGGTGCCATACACATATAGCATAAACATGATCCAAACTGCTATACAACTAGAAACAACTAGAAACAGAAAACAGCTTCTGGCAGAAAACTCACAAAAATATCGCAGCAGAATTTGTTCAAAGGGAAACAAATGTACATTTTTAAGAGTTACATGTTTATTAATTTGTTTATTGTTCACATTTTTAGTCATACCACCACCTATTTGGTTTTGATCAACAAGTTTAGTGTTTTTAACCCCATGTGACAAAGCAGGGGGATGTTAGTATGCAGCCCTCTAGCTAAACACTAATGGTTGGTGTGTTGTTGTTGTGGCTTTTGTGCAAAATTAATTGCGCGTTGGGACATGAATAAGGATCTGAGGACCCCAACTTTTACTTAAACGTGTAATATTGTAATTTTGAGATTTTTAGCTCAACATAAAGTCAAAGATGCAGCAAACACTCTCGATGAGTGAGACCAGCTCGGCTTAAAACGGACCCATTCAGACAGACATGAATATTCAACACCAAACACCAGGCCTTAGTTCATCTAAGTGATATATAGTTACGTAGGTTATATTCTCTGTTTATAAGCGTTAAATGGTGGGAAGAGTTTTCTTTGGAATCTAAATGAGGCACCTGGATGTAAGAGGCTCCGCCCACCCTTCAGCTTTTCCAAGCGGCGACTCAATAGCGTGGGTTTCAGAGCAAACACCCTCTGAGAGGCCTCTCACCTCTACAATGCCACATTCACCAGTCAGGCAGAATAACCGAAGCTGACACAACACTAAGCACTATCAGGAGGTCACGGGAACCTTAAGAGGGGAGGGACCGCTGGGTCGGTCTCTCCGCATAGTTTGAGGTCCAGCAGGTACATCGGTGTGGAAGTGACCCGAGCACAGGGACCTGTTTAAAGCAGACTGTCCTTTCTCTGCACCCTCAGGTCCTGGAAGAGATTGTCTGCTACCCGGAGAAGTACGAAGCTAAAGAGCTCAAACGGATACTGACGCAGCCGCACTTCATGGTGAGCAGAACGAGTGGCAAACCAGCCTGATAAACGTCATGGCACATTATTGATTTCCCTTTACGTCAGTCTAACCAGATACAACTTTTTATGTGACACAAGAATGCCAGGCTCTTCAAACTCTCTTACGGAAAAAAAAAAAAAAATCTGAAAAGTGTGGCTGTCTGTTCAAGTGGTCGTATTCCTGGAAGGAGAACCTCCTTTTATCGCATCATTTGTCGTTTGTCGTGAAAAAATTTCTCTTAAGAATTTTGATTTAGCGTTGTCAAGAGAAGTTATGGTTGTTGAAAAAACTGACAGTATTATTGGAAATGTTATTTTCACTGCTTTCTCTGTAAGAGCAGTTTAAATCACATTCCCTTTTGGTAAGTTGCGTCAAATGTCTTTCAATAGCAGCATTTTTGTTCACTAATCTTATGGCGTTAGTGCCGAAGATTTCCTCACTGATCAATGAGCTGCTCAGTGTCAGATGGACAGAATATCAGTGGTGGGAAGCAAACAGAGGAGAGAGAAACGTATCAAAACAAAGTGAGGGTTGAAGGTGAGATTATGGCAATTAGGGAGGAGGCGGGGAGGAGGACGGGCGCCAGCGGAGCGAGTCTGATGCGATGTGTCGGGCCAGAGGACCGCCACCCCTCCCCCTTCTCTCCTTTGTGGCGCTGTAGACGCAGTGACCCGTCATGTTCCCCATTCCAACAAGCGACGAGCCGGGAGGAACCACAGCAGGACTCCTGTTGGCGCGGCCGGTCCACTTAGGGAGGAACAGACCGCGCTGTGGAGCAGATGACTCAGTATGAGTGTGTCCATCTGATTGGGTGTGCTGTTGGCTGTGACATTAATGCCTGCTAAAAATACAAGCTCGGTTTTGTTCTCCCTTATCAGACGAAAAATTGTCAAAGAGACGCCAACCTGATTAGCTTGCAAGTCTCTGATGTCAAATGTCTTTTGTCAGTCCTCATTTATCAAGAAAGTTGTTGATAAAAAGTTTGTATTAATGCAGTTTTCCTGAGCAGATTTTCACTTGGGGACACACACACCAACATGTCAACATCAGATTTTTGTCATTCCTAATGTACTCTAACACAGATAGTAGCTCTAACACAGCTACTATCATTAGCATCATTTGTAGGTAGCTTCCATAACAGTGTATTAGCCTTACAGGAGTAACAAACTAAAAAAATTATGAATTTTATTTTTTGGTATTTCAGTGTGCTGTTGTTTAAAATGATTTAAAAGTAACAACAGTTGATGAAAACTAAATTTATAGTCAACAAGTTTGATATATTTTCCCAACAGCAAGGAGACAGCAACCCATTATTTATGTAACGACAATGAAATACAGAAATGTGATAGCATTTAGTTTGTTTTATGAAATGTTATTTTAATCGTAAATGTTCTATGTAAAGAAATTTGATTTGAAGTAAAGCCAGAGTTCAAACTCTGGACTGATTGACAATAACAAATGTTCCCCAACAATAAATTGACCCACTAACTATCACGATAAATAACAATATTTTGACATCATTTTCAAGTAATATATTGATAATTGCATAATAATGCAAGCTTGCCCTCTCAAAGACCAATAAAGTGGTAATTTTGTAAACAACATTTTAAACAGGAACTAGAAGTTCATTTAAATATCCAAAATAAAACACGAAATAAAAAACAAGAAGAGAAACGGGAATAAAAACCACACACAGCTGAAACCATCATTGAAATGGATTGTGATGTTGATTGATAATCAGAAGGGAAATTAAATCATTCATTATTTATTGCAGCCGGCTCAGATGGACGCATTGAGAACTGAGTTACTGTGTCTCGAGGAGCTTTCCCCGGAAACACACCGTCTGAATATTTAGTCACATTTTGTGACATTTTTCAACGTCGTTTTCATTTCTTGAACCACGCAGCAAACAGGATGCGTGTAATTTCACATCTTAGTTTTCCATTGACCACTATCGATATTGACAGAGGGCAGAACTCAGGCTGACGTCCTGAGCTGCTTTCAGAATTTATGAGATCTGATTTAGGCTGCTCCTCTCATTTTGCTGCTGGTTTTCCTCAAACACATTTCCTCTTTTTGCGTTATTCTTTAAATTCTCATCCAGCTGAGCTGCACTGAGTCAGGCTCATTCAGACACCGAGTCCCATTTGTGCGTCTCTGGGCGTGTGTGATGTATCTTGACATGGGATTTGGAGAGCTCCCAGTGTCTCTGATGTGATCTCCTTCCACAGCTGTGTGTGTGTGTGTGTGTGTGTGTGTGTGTGTGTGTGTGTGTGTGTGTGTGTGTGTGTGTGTGTGTGTGTGTGTGTGTGTGTGTGTGTGTGTACAGCCAAGGGAAGCCAGTGACAGTTTCCCCCTCTTGCTGAGCTTTGATTGCCGTCTTCTGAAGTTCAGACCGGTTTGTTAAAGTGCCGCTCAACGGCCCTGTGCGGCTGTCAGCCGAGCGAAATCCAGCTGTGTGCTGTGCGAGGCGGCGCAGAAGAACTGGGCTACAGACCAGCGCCGCGTGTGGAAAGCTGTGCAGCAGCTTTTCACTTTAAGGCTGGTTTGAGTTTAACACCACCTCTGTGAACTGTGCAGAAATCCTCCACAGTCCCACATGATCACCATGTCACCTAAAATACCTCAACTCTTCATTTATAGCCCCCTCATGAAGAGTTAGGTAGATCGTTGACTTTATAAGTGCTCTTTCTCAGTCTCCACCAGGTCTTCAACGGGTTGTTGTTGAAAACTTTTAAAATCATGACCACACTAGTTTGTTTTCTCAAAAATTAAAGTTTTCTCACTGTATGGATTAAGTTAAAACAGCCTAACAAGGTAATAATAGCCTTTAAGCTAAAGTCACATTAGTTTCAGCTAATTTGAATTTAAACATTAGCTAACATTTTTGAAACTTTTTAGCTAGCATGCTACATTAGTTAGCTATAATAACTAATATTAGCTCTAATGTTAGCTAACATGTTAGTAATGTAAATTTAGCTAACTCGTTCAGTTGGCTTAAGATAAAAAATTCTTGACAATATTATGTGAAATTTTGGATACCTAACCCTACAAATATTTTTATATGAAATAAATATAAAAAATAAATATAAAAATATAAATATAAAAAATATAATCACAAGACTCTCTGTAGGAAGGTGAATCTTTAATCTGTAAACATACATGTAATGTATTCCAGCTGTTGTTTATTCTGTTTCTGCTAGATCCTTTTCCCTGTCACCCAGATGTTTCTTAGTTTGCAGTCGGGTCTCCAACTTGCCTCCTTCTGTGCTCTGTGACCAACAGGCGCTGCTGCAGGCCCACGACGTGGTTGCCCACGAGGTTTACAGTGACGAGGCTCTGCGGGTCACGCCTCCGCCCACCTCGCCCTACTTGAACGGAGACTCCCCGGAGAGTGCGAACGGAGACATGGACCTGGAGAACGTCACCAGAGTCCGTCTGGTCCAGTTCCAGAAGAACACAGACGAACCCATGGTACATGTCCTCACAAACTCAGTACTTGGAAAGCAAACAAAATCCCAAGTTGTCCTCGTTAAACACCTCCAGCTGTCCCACCGAATGTGTGACGCTAGGAAGAAGCGCCTCTGACTGTAGATTTGTCTGTGTTAAATCATACAGGGCATCACGCTGAAGATGAACGACTCAAACCACTGCATCGTGGCCAGGATAATGCACGGAGGAATGATCCACAGACAAGGTACGGTTTCACATAAACACCAAACTGCATTGCGTCCTTCTTCTTTTTTTCTTTGTTAAAGGGCCATTATTTCATAGCACAACCAAGCAACTGTTACTTTCAGTTGTTATAAACATGCTGTATTTATCAAATATGACTTAAAGGAAAATTTGCTTCATCATTAAGCACCTTGAAATTGGTCTTATGTCTCTTTAAGAAGCTCCTGTTCTTTCTCAAACTCTGCCTTCATAAATTCATCACAACATGGCTCCTCTATTAACCCTTTAGCAACATTTAATAGAGAAATAGCTCCTATAATGAGCTCAGCAGATGCACAGTTCCACCACTGGTTTGCTAATTGCTCCTGGCTAGTCTGAAGGAACTTTAAACACATCTCATTTATAATAATATAAAACATGGATTTTTACTTTTGCTGTAGCGGTGATAGGAAAAAAAACCAACAGAGTCTAGAAGAGTGCAGCGTAGCTACAATGTTCCACCGGCTTCGTCTCCTGAGCTCTCGTTTCCTCTCAGGAACGTTGCACGTTGGAGATGAGATCAGGGAAATCAATGGCATCAGCGTGGCCAACCAGACTGTGGAGCAGCTGCAGAAAATGCTGGTAAGTTACTCCACATTGTCCATCTTACTTTTTGAAGCTTCTGAAAACAGCAGTGCTACGCGATTAGAACATTTCTGCAAATCGCTACGTGCAGATCGACCTTTGAAGGCTTGAGCATTACTAAATCAAAAATGGAAGACACATTCGGCTTTAGAATCTGCGAATCAAGAAGCAGTAGACTGTTTCCACTCACCTGTCCCCCCACTACCCCAAAAAGATAAAACTACTCTTTCAAACTGCTAACAAAGTGTGATTTCACTACCTTGCAAATACGTTTTGGTATTTATGACCCCCTCAAAATCTGATGCATTTTATTTGGATATTATGTGACACACCAAGACAAAGTTGATCAAAGTTTCATTTCGGCCTGTCACAAAAACAGATTTTTCTTGATTGATAAATCCCCCCAGAAATTATTGTGTTAAAAGATGTTTTGAGACAATTTTCAAGTGATATAATTAATTCCATAATAATTAAAAATCAACAACATTTAAAGATATCTCAATCGGTTTTGCGTTTCCACATGCTGACTGACTTTTTGTCCTTTCTTTTTTGCAAAATTGCTCAAACTTAATTTCGTGTCACATAAGAACCATGAATGTCCTCAAAGTGTCGCTTATGGCAGAATATTTTTCAAACTACCCATAAACTGTTAAAATGTTACAACTTTCTCTAATTCTGAAATAACAAACATGAAACAACATCTGTAATTTGGCACTATGCAGATATAACTTGATTTAAGTTGATAAAACAATATTTAAATCAATCACATTCATTTGTATGGCGCATTTCAACAACAAGGCAGTTCAACATGATTTACATAGTGAAAGTACAAAGTCATAGAACACAGTCAACAATTGAGGAAACCAGTAAACATTACATTTTGCCAAGTGCCATCGTTGCACATAAAAATGTTGTTCCGTTTATTAGGTTTCAAAAGCAACTCTAAGCAGGCAGGGCTTTTGTCTAGATTTAAAGGAAGTCTGTGATTCGGCTGTTTTGCAGTTTTCTGGAAGTTTGTTCCAGATTTAAACACACAACCATTTTCTTCAAGTTCTATTTATGTGGCTCGTTAGAGGATGGAGAGACACGTAAAGGCTGGATTTGGCCTGGAGTTTGACACATGTGCTCCAAATCAAGCTGGAGGGATTGTTTCATACACTGTAATCCCTTCACAAGCATGCGCTGCTACGGTTTGTTCTGTCACATAAACTCCAAATAAAAACCTTTGACATTAGGGTCTGAAAGTGACTTAATGCCCAAAAAGTTCTAAAGATGGAAATACTTTTTACAAGGCATTATGCATAAATCTTGTTAGTTGTGAGAAGCCTGTCCAAATATCAAGTTAAGTTTAATGAGAAGTTCAGCAGTTGGAAAATACATTAAAAAAACTACAAGAAAGTCATTGAAGTCAGAGTCAGCAAGTTGAGAAAAAGCAAATTAAAGTTCAGAAACGGAGCAGGAGACGTCTGAGCTGATGGTTGTTTTGCAGTGCAGGAAATTTCCATGACATTTCACAGCGTTGAACTGCCGCACGGACAAACTTCAGCGGTCGGGTACAGTTTGAAATTTGAACACCATCCACTCCTCCAGGAATTGATTGACTCAGTAGATAAGGGTGGAAGTGAAGCGTAGGACAAGGGTCTGGTTTGTACCTGGATATCGTCACGGTACAGATCACCATCACTTCTACGTTCCTCGGGACTTAAAGGAACGGCGTCACCGAGCATCTTCTGCTAAAGTTACCTCAGCGATTTTCTCAGGTCTCTCCCTCTTCTGAAAATATTCAGAAGAGGGATGTTTTCCTCATCTGCAGATGTAACCAGAAATGTGTCTCAACGGAAAAATTCACCAAACATTTATCTATGACCTGCTGTTAATACCATATCTGAAACACGAACATCAGACCACGTCAATGAACTTTAAGATTCTTCAAATACAACATACATTAACATCAAGGCAGTTTTCATTGGTTGAAGTAAAAACACATTAAAATTAACCTTCCTTAGGTACTTTGCTTAAACTTTTTCTACAAATCTAGAACTCAGCCGAGAACAACCGGAGCCAACATTTAGTTTCATACCTCGCTAATGTTACCAGACATGAACAACCCACAACTAATTTTATCAGAACAAGAATCCAGAGAACCTCCTGCTAGTTTATAAATGATGGAATACTTATTACTCTTATTCTCATTAAACATGGGGAACCAATATGTAGTTTTTTACTTTCTTTTGGTTTGTTGTTTTGTTTGTGTTTCCTTCTAAATTCATGTAAAGCACTTTGAGCTGCCTTGTTGCTGAAAATCTGCATGTAAATCAAATGACTTTACCTCAGCCTCTACTTCAGACTGTTCTCTCTAGTTTTGCATCCAGACTGGTAGCAGCCGACAGTGTTGACTTTTTAACGTTTCATCACATTTAAGTTCATTTCAAACTTGGATTGTGGGTAGTACAAATGGGCATATAAATGCATATTGATCTGTCACAATATGCCTTACATCGTTTCAACATGTGTTTTAAAAAAGTCAATCTGAAGGTGAAGCAGCTTTCATGATCCATCACACTGGGTGTGAATGACCCTTGATTCTGCACTGGGGCACAAAGACTTATTTCCAGTTTCCTTTTCTGCTGAAGAGCCACATAAACAAAGAGCAGAACTTGAGAGCCACGTCTTCTTCACAATTATGCTCCACATTGTGCAGATTTTATGGTTGTGTTTACGACTCTGTGTGTGTGTGTGTTTTGTCCACAGAGGGAAATGCGAGGCAGCATCACCTTTAAAATCGTGCCCAGTTACCGGACACAGGGCTCCTCGTGCGAGGTAACCCCTCTTCCTCCTCTCGCGTCATCCTCATCTTCCTCCGCTCCTCACTGCTGGTCGCAAGCTCCTGATCTGGTTACTAACTGCTTGCCTGGTTACTGAGCGTGTGTGTAATCCAAGAATGCTGTGCGTGTGTGTGTGTGTGTGTGTGTGTGTGTGTGTGTGTGTGTGTGTGTGTGTGTGTGTGTGTGTGTGTGTGTGTGTGTGTGTGTGTGTGTGTGTGTGTGTGTGTGTGTGTGTGTTTTGCTCGGGCTGGTTCAGATATTTAGCACACCAATTTCACAACAAAGATACCGGAACTCGTCTTTCTGTTGTGTCAGGAATGAGCCACATCTGTCTGACCCTGCCCTGCCCCTGTCTGCAGACCGACTCCTGGACTGCACACACACATTTCCCACCCAAACACACCAAACATGGACGACCAAAAGACCTGAGCAGACGGTGGGGTTTTTTCCCAGCTGTAGTTGCTTCCGTCCTCCAGGTCTTCTGGTCGTCCTGCGCACAGACACCCCCTGTCCGCCCCGACCCCTGTGACCCCTGTGGCTCTGAGCTGTCGCCGTCTGTGCTAGTGATGACCTCACGCTCTCTGCTGCTCAGAGGAGAATAGCGCCCCCGTCTGGTGTTGTCTTTCAGTGCCATAGGCTGTAACGGGCTGCTGGTTTTTTGTTGCTGCATCTCATCACGTCGGCTCTCCTGCCCCTCCGCTGCTCCAGATAGGACCCTCCCCGTCACCTCAGACCACTGCCCAGACGTGTGTGTGTGTTATGTGTGTGTGAGAATGTGTGTGTGCTGCACGCTGCTGACCTGTGTGTCTTATTTCAGAAAGAGTCCCCCAGCACCTCCAGGCAGTCTCCTGCCAATGGCCACTCCAGCATTAACAGTTCGATCTTGGTAAGGACCCCCCACCAACCCCCTACCAACCCACTGTTGCCCCCACCGGTGCGTCTCATTGTCCCTCCGCCATGCCGTGGTCGTCCAACACGTCCGTGTCTCCGTTAAATGTCCCCTCACCGTGATTGTCTCATGTCTGTCTGGCCTGGTGACGGTTTGAGCAGCAGGGTCTCTTGACCTCCGTTTCCGATATCTGAGTTAACAAATTGGTGTGCCTCAGGGAGCCTGCACGCCCCCCTCCCCCAATCTGTCTACTGCCCCCCTTCAGGTTCTGCAGGGCCTTCATTTCCCCCCCCAGGCTCCAGACAGATGCTGCAGAGGTGATGCTGCTTGGCTTTGCTCCGTGCTAGCTAGCTTGGTGGCTCCACAGCCAGACCTGCAGGAGCACCAGTCCTCCCTCTCGCCATCTTCACCGCCTGCTTCTGTTTCGTGTGTTTCATGCCGGCTAGGCCGCTGATGGTTGATGCATGCGTAGAGTTTGACCGTTGACGGAAACATGTTTCTGTAATCGTTGCTTCTACCCTGCAGGACCTGCCGTCCACCATCCAGCCCAAAGGTCGACAGGTAATGTACCGTCACCCCGTCCTCAAACGCTGCTCTGCAAAAGTGTTCACACCCCTTGAACTTATGTTTCATCTTAAAATGTGAACTTTGAGGTGTTTTAGGGACATTTTATGGGGAAGACAAACACAAAGCAAAACAAATGATTGTTTAGTGTCATGTGTGGCTCTTTGGTCACACCATAAGAAATGTTTTTTTTCCATAGGTTCTAGTCCCAAATAGCAGGATTTTCAAAGTAACTACTTTCAAACAATTTCTTCATTTCCATATTCACAGAAAAGGCTTGCATCATTATATAAAATCATTTTCTTTGTAACATAGCATCCATTTTATCCTCTAATCTAAAAAACATAAATAAGCTTTAGATTCATTTAGTTAGTTTCATAATAAATCATTTTATGACGTCTAGGAAAGGTTCGTTGCGGCTCTAAACTCTTTGAAATAAAAATCAGATCATAGTAGTTCTCAACAAATCAATAATGTAAAGGTGTTCAAAGTGTGGCTCCGGGGCCATCAGTGGCCCTCAGAATGATTGTTTTGCTGCCTTCTGTTCATCAATGAAACACATTTTAGCAACAAGTAAAGGCAGTTGAACAGTAATGGGAGGCGTTTTGGTAGAAAGGCCGACCCAGATTCTTGTCTCGCGACGATGCTGCAGTTGACTAAAATTTTACAGCATTTTTTCTAAAACTGTTCACATTTCAGATCTATAATGAATTAAACTCCATTTTCTGCAAAAGGGACTTTTTTTCTCTTACTAAGATATTTGCTTTGTTTATTATTGAGGATGTAAAAACAAAATAGGCAAAGAAAAGCTTTTAAAAATCAAGTTATTCGAGATCCCTTAGTATTTTACGCCACGTTTTGTTATCAGCATCACTGCTATACAGTATTCACAGACCAGCTAGATTTATAATAAATATATTCAACTATTTTTCTTTTGACTCTTAGCCAATCAGGTGGCTTTTGGTTTGAATACAGATGCAACTATTTTCAGATTTTGACTTTTTGGTGAAAGCCTTGCGTCGTTTCCTTCCTCTCCTCGAAAATAGGTTGAAGATTTGTAACACGACAAGATGTGAAACGAGGGGTGAGAATAGTTATGCGAGGCACCTTCTAACACGTCCATCCCTCTCCTCGCCCTTTCCACCCGGCGGTTAGAGTCATTCAGGTCTGTTCGAATGGACAGGAACCGCTCGGTACCAGATGTCTCTTTATGGTCCTGGTTAATGTTGCGGACAGCGTGGGAAGTAATCGGCTGCATCCTCTGAGGCGGACGTGTGACTTCGGTCTGAATGTATAATTCCATCATTTATAGTTAAAAGGCCTGCTGCCGCCCCGCTTTCAGCAAACCACAATGCATCAAGATCAATATCGCTCGGTTATCTGAGGGGAGGAACAAAAAAAAAAACAGGTTTGATTGATTCTGAGAAGACGGTGCTGGGAGGAAGTGGTGATGCTGGGGAGGATCAACTGCTTGGTGGTTAGAAGAAGCTGCAGATCCAGATGGATTCCAGAAACAGAGAACTGTCCTTAACAAGCACAATCCCACTAATTGATGCTTTTAGTTTGAAAGGCTGTGGAAAACCACCAGGTTGTTTTGTTAACACAACTTTAGCCATTTAGTGTCTCCATAATCTCACTTCGCATGTGCAAACAATCCGCCGCATAACCATGTTCTACAGTCAGGATCAGCTCAATCTTCTTGATTATTGTTTTATGATCAATTATGGGCAAAAACAATTATTAGACAGCTTAAATTTGATTTGAATTTAATTTGGATATTTTCTAAAGACTTTACAAATGTCCATTAAGACCATCATAAAATATAATGATTTATGACAAGCAGCTAGAGAGACTTTTTGAAAAAAATAATAATACACACACACACACACAGAGTCGTGTTTTTGTGTGTTAACTTCCATTGAGTGTTTTATGGCCTAACACTCACACACCTAATTCTAGCCAAAATTTAATTCAGGACTATTTTTCATCCCCAGCAACACTTTGAGTCATTCTAGATTAGGCATTTTCTGACATCAAGCACTTGAGTGATAGAAAAAAAAGCTCCTACAATGTCCTTCAATTAACTGTTTTGATATGATAATATGAGTTATGACTCTTTTTACAGCAGCTCCAGTTTAATGTGTGAACCAGTCCCACTTCATACTTCAACTTAGCACTTTCCTTCATCCATCCCATTTCGCTTTAAACACGTCAAAATTCAAGCCCGTCCCGAGTGAGAAATGAAACCTTCTGCCCTTCGTCACTAACGAGTTTCTTCCCATTTAAACTGCAGTTACAGGCACCATTGAACATAAACCCCCCCAGACCCCGTACCCGTTTCTTTCACACCTTTCAGCCCCTCCTTGAAAAATGAAGCCCTGCAAAAACACCAAATCACACCAAGTATTTTTGTTTTGTTTAGTTTCTGGTGCAAACATCTTAGTCCACTTGAAATAAGACAAACAAAAGTTACTTGTTAGTTTTTTCAAGTGGACTGAGACGTCTGCACCAGAAACTAGACAAAATAAAAATACTTGTTTTGCTGTGAGAATTCTCTTTTTGGCCACTAGAGGGCGGCAGACGATAGACTCACCTGAGTGGCTTGTAGTTCATAACAGGGTCTTAAACTCACCATCTGAGGACCAGCAGGGCTTCTAAGCTACTCCCCTCCTCCATCCTCTCCCTCCCACTGCTGTTCAGTCGTGTCGCTGCGTTTTTGCTGCATGATGCGTGTGATGCTTTCAAATCCTAGATGGGATCCAGACCTCCCACAAAGGACAAAATGTCCGTTAAGGTAAGAGACAAACTTCCTTAAACCCCATAGAGGCTCAGCAGCCCCCTTAGCCCCTGGTCATCCCTGCTGACTAACAGACTGTGTGGTTCTGGTAGTTTCCAGGCAGGATAAAACCAAACTTATTCAAATCTGATGGAAACAAGCAAGACCTGTGCCTGAGTTCCTTAACCAACCTGCAGTGTTTGGGTTTATCTCACCAGAGCCCCGCCCTCCCTTCTTCCTTGGTAACTAGATTCCAAGATGGCAACCTGGACCCCCCTCACAATCCCTCTCCAGCTCCCTATCTGACCCCACATAGCTACATCCTTCACTTCCTACAATGCTTCCATCACCGACGCCTCTTACCTACTAGCCCAACACTCCACCTTCTGCAGTTTGAGCCGTCAGTCATTTTGTTTCACCACAGATCTATGTGAGGGCCCAGTTCGAGTACGACCCGTCCAAAGACGAGCTCATCCCCTGCAAGGAGGCCGGCATCCGCTTCCGCGTGGGCGACATCATCCAGATCATCTCCAAGGACGACCACAACTGGTGGCAGGGCAAGCTGGAGAACACCAAGAACGGCACGGCGGGCCTCATCCCGTCCCCCGAGCTGCAGGAGTGGTGAGTGCGACGGCTCAAACGATGGGTCACGCATCAGGGAGACCCCCACCTGCTAACCTGTTCTGACCTACAAGCTGCAGATCGCAACGTACTCCGCATAAGGAAACATAAAATGTTTTTAAAAAATAAGTTTTATATTTAAGTAACAAAAACTACAAAGCAGAGACTTCCAGAGTCCTGGAGCTGTTGATGAGGACAGCCTGTCATCTTTTAGCTTTTTAGCTTTGCCCATCTCTCACAGGGTGTCCTCGCATCAGTCGAAATGAGTCAAAAATTTATATATCTACTAATAAGACCGTTTTAATTCCATTTAAAAATTAGAGTTGGTCTTGAATACATTGATCACAAGTCTTAAGCTTTGTTGTGGGAGGTCTAATAGAAGTATTTTTTATTTCTTAACAGGGTACGAATATACTCTTGCGAGCTAGTCAGCTAACATTTTTCCATCTGTCAAAGATAGAAAAATGGAAAATATTTATTGCCAGTTGGCTGGTTGATGTTTGTGTTCATGTCCCTATAAGACTAAACACATTATGTGACACAAAATCATCTGGTGCTGCATTCAGAGCTTATTTCAAGGGACTTTCAAAGTGTTGCAGTACTTTCTGTGTTAGAGGAGGGTAAGAAGCTGGAGGTAGTAGGAGCAACTCCTCCATCTTGATGCATCAGACACAGAGAGACTCTCGAGTTTTCTCCACAGCTAAACCGATTCTGCGCATCGAAAACGTCTGACCTCTGTTTGCTTCGGCAGGCGGGTGGCGTGCATCGCCATGGAGAAGACCAAGCAGGAGCAGCAGGCCAGCTGCACCTGGTTCGGAAAGAAGAAGAAGCAGTACAAAGACAAGTATCTGGCAAAGCACAACGCAGGTAAACCTTGTTCCCACACCCACAGGAACACACAGTGTGTGTGTGTGTGTGTGTGTGTGTGTGTGTGTGTGTGTGTGTGTGTGTGTGTGTGTGTGTGTGTGTGTGTGTGTGTGTTGAGGGGTGAGGGGGGAGTTGAGGGTAAGCAGACCTCGTAGCTCCAGTAGCATAGCCACAGCCAGGAATGAGAGGAAGAGATGTCAGACATACCTTAGAAGAGTGTGGCGGCGACTCAGGGAAACATGAGCAGCTCGGGCGTACTGATGAGCTTCCAGCCTGCTCATCAGTCCACACACATTTAAATACGGTTCACTCCCTCCAGGATGTTGCCATGTATTTGTTTGTGATCGTCGTGGCCTGAAACTACAGACTCAACTCAAAGTTGCAAACTTTGCCATTAAATGGTCTCACACACAAAAAAAGTTTAATTTGGTGCAGGTTTTGCTTATGATTGGGTTCAATTTAGAGCCTTTTGTTTTGGTCTCTGGTTACTAAAACACCAAGATAACAAACTTTATCTTAAATAGGAATGTTGCAGATTTCTGATTTAGTACAGTTTTTAATAGCCATAAGTTCACATTTCTTAATATTAAAGGGTAATCCAGAAGCCTTTGAGAACATCAGCAGCTGCAACTGATGACGTTACAGGAAGCGTCAGTCAGATGTGAATGCAGCACAGAATGTGTTGCTGAATACGGACGCCACTGATAGTCACCTGCGTCCGGCCATGTTGTCTGTGAACACGACTGGATCCACCGCTGTCCTCCTGGTGGTTGGGATCCTGTGTTCTGATTGGTTCCTCGAATCCCAATCAAACTCCGTGGAACAATAAGAGTCGCTTTGTGTTCATGTGATTCCAACAGGGAAAATGTATGGACTCCTCTGTTGGTCATATTTTACTGCAGTAAAATATGATCTCACATACCACTGCAATAAACAGAACAGGCAAAACTTTTTATTAGTTTGGGGAAGAATTCACATTGAAATGACAAAATATTTACATATTTTCAATATAAAGGCCACAAAGGTTATTTTAGCAGCTCTGTGTTTTTAAGCAATATCTGCAATAGAAGGGACACCAATGCTGCAAGAATATTTTAACTGATAATAAAGTAATTGAATGTTTTTTAGCTTCAGACTATGTGCTTTATATTTTTAAGTGGGCTCCCTATTGATCTATATGTTCCATATATACATACAGAGCTCACTCTGCTGGTCTTTTTGCACAAAATATTGTTTTAAAATGAAAAACATAGCACATGTTCAGAAAATAATATAAACATATGCTATGTTTATATCGCATGTTATTAACATAAACAATATTCATAATATAACAGGGCTATAATATTATAATATTATTAAAGTGATGCTGATTGTAGCAGCAGGGCTGGAATCAAAAAGCTTGCAGAACCCCGCTCTAGAGCCAGAACCGACCCGTTTTCAGCTCTCAGTAGCGCCATCTAGCAGATGTTAATACTTTCAAAAACATTCCTGGAAGAGAAACAGTTCTTTAAAAATCTTACATTTTATTTGTGTTTTATTGCTATTGAAGCTTTGCAATGAAACTTTGCTCAAGATGTGCATTTTAAATGTGCAGTTGAATGACAACGTCTGTACGTCTATGGTGAAACCTGAGTTTAACAGTTGCTACGGAGACTTGGAAACCTTTTGCCTTCAGAGAGCGAAAAAGAATGTCCAAAAAGATTTTTTTAAAGAAGCTTAATTTTGATGTATTTCATAGAGGCTGTTTGGAGGTATCAATAATTGAGATTATTGCGCCGTGATAAAAGCAGCGCAGTGTCTGCTCTGTTTCTGTAACATTTTGTAAGCGGCCATGTTTTGACCCCGGTGTTGCTCTCTCTTGCTGTCTGCCTCTGACCGGCCTCTCTACATGTAAGTAACCACCGGCTCCAGCTCTTCCTCCTCCTCCTCCTCCTCCCTCTGTGCTCCGTTCGTTGCCGGCGTTTCACTTTTGCTCCTGTTGTTTTTCTGCAAACAACAAGAAGACCTGAGACCAAAACTGAAACCAGGCAGCTTCCTGTAGCGTCCGTCCCCCTACGTTAGGCCATCTCCAGCCCAACACGTGTTTCTCCCTCTGTGTGTGATGTTTGCTGCGCTCTGACATCAGCGCGGCGGTCTGATCGGCAGCAGCTGCAGTGAAGGACCCGGTGACTTGTGGGCGTTGTATTTCACTTGTCAGCGGCCTCAGATTCACAGAGCTTCGTGTTTCAGATGCTGGGAACACACTGTACAGAGATCAGCAGCACAGACAGTTTGCTCCCCACTCATTTATTCTGGGCTCTGTTTACATACAGAAAGATTTCACCATTTCTATTATGAGTTATTTTTGTCAATTAAATCCAAAACTGAGATGTTTAGGGCAGGGGGATTTTTTGTTCATGAAAATATTTGCAGACTCTTTCGAGGTAAAAACCTCATGATAGATTCTTCTGACAGATACAGAACACCTCATGCTGACTGTAGGTCATTTGTGAACTGTTTAAAAGCCGGCCTCGATTATTATTGAAGAAAACAGCAAAATTGTGGAACTCCAGCTAAAAAGAAAAGCCCACAAGTCCCAACTTCATAAAAAATGTTATGATTCTGTCCAACCGTTTGTAAAATGATATGTTCAGAAAAATGAACAGTTCTGTTCAGAAAAACGAACAGTTCTGTTCAGAAAAACGAACAGTTCTGTAAATGAACAGTTCTGTTCAGGAACAGTTCTTTTCAGAAAAATGAACAGTTCTGTTCATAAGTGTACGTTCACTCCTCAGTAGCATCATTTTGTCATTGTGTTTTGGTGTTTATTTATCTACTTCCACCATGTCAGCACAATTTTATAATAAAGCATATATATGGAACTTCCATTGACCATATAAGGCGTGTATTATGCAGTGTATATTCACTGGACCTCTAAATGCCATACTAGACTCAGCAGTTCGAAAATAACATTAGAACAAAACGTTTGTAGAAACAGCAACAAACCAACATAAACTGTTGGTTTGTATTTGATGCATTCTTAGTGGAAATGTGTTTGTTATTCATTCAGTGAAGTTACTCAGTGGGTAGAGAATCCAGAAGCTGTACTAAAGTAAGAGTAGGGATACTTTATCATAATATTACTTGAAAAACAGTAAAAAGCACAGAGGAGCAACCGTAGCAGTTTTTTTCCTAAGTTACTTAAAGTAAATGTAGCTGGTCACTATCCGCCTTCGATCAGAACCCAAACCCGGTCACCAGCCGTCACTGTTTAGGTCCGTCTGTCTTTCACCACATAGTTAGCAGATTCATCCAGGTGTTTTTCCTCTGCTCACTCCTCTCTCCCTCTGACACCTCCAGTGTTTGATCAACTAGACCTGGTCACCTATGAGGAGGTGGTGAAGCTCCCTGCCTTCAAGAGGAAAACATTAGTTTTGTTGGGTAAGTGAAGCCTGCCATTCGAGTCGAGGGTCAGAGAAACGTCTATTTACCTCCATGTTTACCCCTCAGGTGCTCACGGAGTGGGCAGGAGACACATCAAGAACACGCTCATAACCAAACACCCTGACAGATTTGCCTACCCCATCCCACGTAAGACCTCAGCACGTCTACCACACATCGCACATGTCCAAGTGTGAATACCTCACTTCCTGTCTCTGGGGCTCCAGACACAACCAGACCTCCAAAGAAGGACGAGGAGAACGGGAAGAACTACTACTTCGCCTCGCACGACCAGATGATGCTGGACATCAGCAACAACGAGTACCTGGAGTACGGCAGCCACGAGGACGCCATGTACGGGACGCGGCTTGAGACCATCCGCAAGATCCACCAGCAGGGGCTTGTGGCTATATTAGACGTGGAACCTCAGGTGTGTGCTCTTGTATGTCTTATACTGTCCCATAACACACCTTCCCAAGTTTGGTTGAAGAGGCGAGTTAAGTTTAGTTTAGATGTAGGTTTATTTTTAGGATATAAATAGTTGGAATGTTGTTTACATTCTGAAATGCACATCTGCATGTTAAGTTTGTCAAAGTCAAGCTAGCTTAACTGACCTACTTCACTCTCCCTCACTATATTTTTAATTCAATCTTTTCACAGTGAAATGTGATACCCTTGTATCTTATCTAGTTGTCATTGTGTTGATAGTGAGATTGAGCGTGTTTGGTTGACATCTTAACAACTAAAACCGATGGTAGTCATTATCGATTAGCATGTTTTTACCTTCTAGCAGGCATTATCTAGCAGGCGGATAAAAAACAAACTAACGTGTATGCTGTACCCAGCTCTGTTTGAGCTCTAACACGTGATTCATTCCAGGCGCTGAAGGTCCTGCGGACGGCAGAGTTTGCCCCGTACGTCGTCTTCATAGCAGCTCCAACCATCACACCGGGCATCAACGAGGTGAAAAACACAGAAAACACACCAACATCCTTTAGCTCCATCGAGCTCGTTCACACGGTGCGGCTCAAAGGGCCCAGAGAAGCTAACCAGGTCTTTGCTCTCCTGAGAAGACGTGGTTGGCTGACAAAAACAGGAGGACAAATGGAAACCAACAACTCAGAACAGTAAGGAGATGAGAATGGGCCGGCAGCAGACTGGATTTGGTCCAGAAGCTGAAACCTGTCACATCAGAGAATAATAGAAGTTATGACGATGAGTCAACACTGTAAATATTGATTCTTCACTCAAACCGTTTGCTAATAAAGTTCTGCACAAACAATCATATAGGAAAGAAGAAAATCTAAAAGTAGTTAAAGTCCACTAACAGAACATTTCATATAGTATAGAGTAAAGTAGAAATATCTACAAGTTTAGTTTGTTGTCCCAAATTGGGGAATATTTTTTGTGCAACAGCAGCAAAGTGACAGGCAGTCAACAAATAGATTCACATAGAAATAGAAATATGCAACATATAATCGCAACATATGTACAAGAAGATCAAAGTTTAAACACAAATACTGGGTAGTTGTGATTACAGAGTGAATGAATCAGGTCCAAAGGTTAGTTAGAAATGTACCAAATCCACCAGCAGCTCTGTGGTTTTAGCCCCGCCTCCTGATCACACAATGTGTGTAAAGCTGCTTCCTCTTCTGTTCCCTTCTCACTCCTTCCTGTTGTCTTTTATTTCTGCATGCTGCATGTGTTTGCTTGTTTGCTTGGCTCTCACCTCAGCCGCCCAGGTGGTGTCGAACTCTGCCAGTAAGTAAACTCTGGAAGGACTGAAACTGCTAGGTGCTATTTCTAAGCTGTGTGTGTGTGTGTGTGTGTGTGTGTGTGTGTGTGTGTGTGTGTGTGTGTGTGTGTGTGTGTGTGTGTGTGTGTGTGTGTGTGTGTGTGTGTGTGTGTGTGTGTGTGTGTGTCTGTGTGTGTGCTATAAGCTGTAATGGAAAGTGCCTCTTTCTGTGTTAAGCCTCCATCCTGTCCGGTTAGTAAATGTCTCTGCAGACTGCACTGCACACAAGCTTCTCTGAACTGTGGTTTCATGCCTCTTGAACTACAACCACAAACTATGGTGACTTTTGTTGGAACATCACATAAAAATCTGATCAACCAACCAAAGTAATTGTGATGTGTATAATATTACAAATATTTTCATACAGTAAAAAACTTGACTCTAGTCTGGCATTCTTGTTGTAATTTTAGTTTATTTCATTGAGTTGTGCAACACTTTGGTCAACATCTGTTGTTTTTATTTGCTATATTAACAAATTGATATTTATCAGTAGTTGTGTTTCCATTACAGATGTTCGCAAAACTTTGTCCAAAAGATATGATAAGAAATGCAATTAAAATCAAATCAATAGACTGATCACGCGATAAGATATTAAAAACATGCTGCACCACTTCCTGTCTTCTTCTTTGTCATTTCCACCAGCAGACACATCTGGTTGTTGATCATGTGTCTCTGTTTCTGTCACAGTTTTACGAAATAACCACATTTCGATGCTTCCAATAAAAGCACCTGATCCTACAGTCAAAATGTTATGTCGAAAAACGAGATTATTGTTGAAATTGGCATTTGCATTAAGCACATTTATTTTCGAAAGGCCGAACTGTGTCATTTTAAGGTAAATAGAAATGCAACTATTTACTTCCACATTTCAGTTATGCACTACTTTTGTTTTTCTAACACACAAGTAACTGTGGTAATGTGACAAAACACGGAAAAGGTAAAGGTGTGTTAATCTTCCTGTCTTCATGCCTGTCCCGCTTTCCGCCTGCGTGACGGTGAAACCTTCCCATCTCTCTCCTCCTCCTCTAGGACGAGTCGCTCCAGCGGCTGCAGAAAGAGTCGGAGATCCTGCAGAAGACCTACGCCCACTACTTCGACATGACCATCATCAACAATGAGATTGACGATACCATCCGGCACCTGGAGGAGTCCATGGACCTGGTGTGCACCTCCAGCCAATGGGTTCCGGTGTCCTGGGTCTACTGACCCCGTCCGGTCGCTCCTGCCATTTTCGATCTTCAGCAAACAGAATCTAAGAGTTAAAACCTTTAAAAAAAAAAGGATTGAGGTCCTTCTTGCAACTTTTGACCTAAGACTCCCTTCAGCGTACTGTGAAAGCATCAACGGCACTCACCTGAATCGATCACGGTCTTGTATAAAATCAGAGAAAACCAATACGTGAATATTGTCATGTCTGTACTAGCTAGGAGGCTAGATCTTTGTAGATGTTTTGTTTTAAAGAGACAGTACTGTGTTCCTGTTCCTCCCATGTCGGTGCATTGCTTGCTCTCCGGACCTCCCATCTCGCTGTGGTCCTGTTGGGTGTTGTAAACCACCTCTAGTGAGACATTGGCAGTGGCCACCTGATCAAGAGACCGAAGTTCAAAGCACACCAAGCGTCTTCTCATCCGCAGATCGCATCAGCAGCTCAGAATCACTCCTCTGGTTTTGGTCCGAGTTGTTTCCCCTTCATTGGCCTTTAACATAGGCTACACGCCCATCCATCCATCCATCCATCCATCCATCCATCCATCCACCCATCCATCCATCCATCCATCATCCATCCATCCACCCATCCATCCATCCATCCACCCACCCATCCATCCATCCACCCACCCACTCACCCATCCACCCATCCATCCATCCACCTGCCTTGTACTGTCTCTTCTAAATGAATCCACAAGTGTTTCAGACATTAGGATAAGGTTGTCATGCATGTGAACATTTTTGAGCTTCCATGCTGTCAGTCAGTCAGTGTTCCTCATGTCCCTCCATCAAACAAAAGATAAACAAATTAAAATTCCCCCAACATTCCTGCTGTTGGACAGACAGAGTTCCACATGAAGGACCGAGACAAAAAAGAAAAAAACCCCAGAGCTGGACGTTGACTCGACGCCTTGGAGTTTCAGGCGACATTTCTAAACCACAGATTTATAAAGAGATCAACCATGTACGTGAGCCGTGTTTGTAAGAAAAGAAAATCTAATAAAAGTCTTGATTTGTTTCTCTATTTTTTGATTTGTCGCACACAAACGGGAAGAGTTGACTTCGAGTCTGACGGTGGACAGACGAACCCCTGAACTCTGTGACTGAGAGGAAAATGTGTTCACTCCACTTTTTGAAGGAAGAGAAACCCAGAAAAAGCACCACATGTGAACGTGACGGACTGATGAGCTGCCCTGTGTGTTCTTCAGTATCAACAGTGTTTCTTTTTTGAAATATATTTTATGTGTTGGGGGTGGGGGAATGTCTTGGCATTTTATTTTCTCTTTTCCCGGAAGTAGACCCTCATCGTCTTAAAATCCAGTTATGTTCTCAAGGTTACAAATTTACATGAAAATCAGAAGGACAAAGATTTGTGTCTACACAATTTATATTTTGACTGTGTTACATAGGTATGCTGGAATATTAATATTTTTCTAGAAATACACCAAGAAATCTGCTGGTGACCATAATCTGCCAATTTTTACTTTTATTAGTTCAGACCAAACAGAAACTCAAAACTTCAACCTTGGTCTAGTAACGTATGCCTCATAGCTTATACAGTTAGGGCCAGAAATATTTGGACAGTGACACAGGTTTTGTTATTTTAGCTGTTGACAAAAATATGTTCAGAAATACAATTTATATATAATATGGGCTGAAAGTGCACACTCCCAGCTGCAATATGAGAGTTTCCACATCCAAATCGGAGAAAGGATTTAGGAATCATAGCTCTGTAATGCAGAGCCTCCTCTTTTTCAAGGGACCAAAAGTAATTGGACAATGGACTCCAAAGGCTGCAAGTAACTCAAAAGGCCTTTCCCTCGTTAACCTGTAATCAAGTAAGTAGTTAAAAGGTCTGGGGTTGTTTCCAGGTGTGTGGTTTTGCATTTGGAAGCTGTTGCTATGACCAGACAACATGCGGTCAAAGGAGCTCTCAATTGAGGTGAAGCAGAACATCCTGAGGCTGAAAAAAAGGAAAAAATCCATCAGAGATAGCAGACATGCTTGGAGTAGCAAAATCAACAGTCGGGTACATTCTAGGAAAAAGGAATTGACTGGTGAGCTTGGGAACTCAAAAAGGCCTGGGCGTCCACGGAAGACAACGGTTGTGGATGATCGCCGCATACTTTCTTTGGTGAAGAAGGACCCGTTCACAACATCAACTGAGGTCCAGAACACTCTCAGGAAGGAGGTGTATCTGTCTCTAAGTCAACAGTAAGAGAAGACTCCATGAAAGCAAATACAAAGGGTTCACATGTAGATGCAAACCATTCATCAATTCCAAAAATAGACAGGCCAGAGTTAAATTTGCCCAAAAACACCTCAAGAAGCCAGCCCAGTTCTGGAAAAGTATTCTATGGACAGATGAGACAAAGATCAACCTGTACCAGAATGATGGGAAGAAAAAAGTTTGGAGAAGAAAGGGAACGGCACATGATCCAAGGCACACCACATCCTCTGTAAAACATGGTGGAGGCAACGTGATGGCATGGGCATGCATGGCTTTCAATGGCACTGGGTCACTTGTGTTTATTGATGACATAACAGCAGACAAGAGTAGCCGGATGAATTCTGAAGTGTACGGGATATACTGTCAGCCCAGATTCAGCCAAATGCTGCAAAGTTGATCGGACGGCGCTTCACAGTACAGATGGACAATGACCCCAAGCATACAGCCAAAGCTACCCAGGAGTTCATGAGAGCAAAAAGGTGGAATATTCTGCAATGGCCAAGTCAATCACCAGATCTTAACCCAATTGAGCATGCATTTCACTTGCTCAAATCCAGACTTCAGACGGAAAGACCCACTAACAAGCAAGACCTGAAGGCTGCGGCTGTAAAGGCCTGGCAAAGCATTAAGAAGGAGGAAACCCAGCGTTTGGTGATGTCCATGGGTTCCAGACTTAAGGCAGTGATTGCCTCCAAAGGATTCGCAACAAAATATTGAGAAAAAACTTTTTTGTTGGGTTATGTTTATATGTCCAATTACTTTTGAGCTCCTAAAATGTGGAGTGTTTGTAAACAAATGTGTACAATTCCTACATTTTCTATCAGATATTTTTGTTCAACCCTTTAAATTAAACGTTACAATCTGCACTTGAATTCTGTTGTAGAGGTTTCATTTCAAATGGCATGCAGAGCCCAACTCACAAATATTGTGTTACTGTCCAAATATTTCTGGCCCTAACTGTAGCTACTAGGCTGCCTGGACAACACCCTGAAAGTGGGTGGACAACACAATGAAAGTGTGGACTTTCATTGTTGTGGCCTGTGGTGTTAGCTGGTTTGAGTATTACGTGGATGTCCAAAGGTGAAGGCAGAGGAAGCAGAGAGAAAGTATCAATTATTAAACAGGATTTTTTACTTTCTTTGTTCAAAAACATTTGTAGATTTCTCAGGCTGCGAGAAGGCGAGAGAGAGCCAGACTTGCGGAAGCTAGCAGGGAGGCTACACAGCATATAAAAATGTTTCTTGTTTTCAGCCTCCCTCGAACAGATAGAGGGATCTTGAAATGCTGTTAGCCTGATGGAGAACAACAAAGCAAAAGGTAACAACAAATGCATTCAGTTTTCCTCATGATGGACGAGCAAAGATTCACAAATCTCTCAGATAAGCAGGGTCTCCGAGAAATGGCTGTTTTCAGTCTGTGTTGCTAACCTCACTTGTACTTTATGCCAATGGAAGAGGCTAAAAAAGTTGAAATTGTCAACTTTTCAGTTTTTCTGTTTTGAAATCTTAGAGATCTAGTTGTGGGGGAATCTGCAGTGCAGCAGATTTTTTCTTTTTCCGTCAGTGGGACGTAGCCTTAACAAATGAATTGATCTGACACGGATTTCTCTCAACATGTCGCTTTGACATAACTCTTATTTATTTTTGATATGACCTTCATTGAGCTATTTTGTGATATTTTTTGATCTTGCACACTGAATGGGGCAAAAATTGTTTTATGGCAGAGCTGTGATGTATGCAGCGCAGATGAAAAACCTATTTCAATGAAATTACAGTTTCATACACATTTCAAAGAACCAGAAAGAAAGCATAACAATTACAAGCCGGCACTCAGCGCAGTTTATGCACATTTAAAATCTAGGTCGAGTTCCTGAATGAAACTACCTCATGCATGCTGAACAGCCTGTGCCCCATTCCCTGAGGCTTAGGTATTTCAGGTGAATGCACACTCTGCTCACTTCTCTGTCTGGCTGGCTTTTTTTTTTTTTTTTGTTCTTGTTATTTCAGTTAATGCAAGTGAGTGATTAGGGTGAACCAGATCCCGAACACTGTGTTTTACTCATGCCCCATAATCCCACAATATTAATATTTGGGGAAAGAACAGAGGCATTGTTGACAGTGTTCTGTTTGCCTCTGGCAAAGATGACCATCAACTCTCCAACATGGACGGCGCCTCCGCAAGACGAAGCTGCAACGCTTCAGACATGGAGGAAACTGGAAATGGGGCGATGACATGTCATCATATGATGCTGTGAATGAAATTAGCACTTTGCCTTTTCCCAAAGCGTTCCCTTCGCATTAAAAGTGGAGAACGTTCAGGAAAGTGAAACGGATAGATTACTTCTCTCTTCGGATTGTGTTTTTAAGTAAAGCCGTGCAGTTTATCCCTGAATGTGTTTTCCCAGTGTCTGAGCCAAATGAATTAATAGTATTGGACCTGCAGCCAACTTTTTCCTTCTCCAATGTATCAGTAGCCTGTTCTAGTTTGCACTCTAGTGTACCATGAGCCAGAAAGAACGTTTTAGTGCCAAATGACATGCGTTGTGAGAAAACCTTAAGTGGCCTCGCAAATAATGTGCTGACAGATGCTGCGTTGCTGTTAAATCCTCGAGAGCAATACACACTGTGGGTAGAAAAGAGACGCCTCCAGCCTCTGGTACGCAACCAAAATGAACAATACCACAGCTTGATATTGTAAATTTTAATGGTATTAACGATTGGAGAAATGGAAAAACTGCTGTCTGAGGTCATCAGGGCAACAAACTGATCAGAGAAATATCTTTTCTGCTCTAAGACTTGAGCTTTTTCAAGGAAATTTTGTCTAGATATGCTACAGAGATGTCTCAGTATGAAGAGGAGCAAATCAAGACCCAGTATATTTTTATTTGCTCCTCTTCACTGGACAAATCAAGATATACATTTTTGTGATGCTGGCTCTTGGTTGAGCTGGAGACTTTCCTCTTTGCTGCCACTTCAAGGTTCCCTTTGATCGTTGAAATCTTTGACACTTTTTGGACTCTCATACTTGGTTTGATTAAATTGTTTTCAAGTATATTATAGCTGTGACTCCATTGACCATCTAACTGCGCAATTTGGAAATGCCAGAAATAAACTTGCTTATTTTAGCTAAACGGTTTTGATGCTAACACAAAACTGCAGTGGAAACGAGTTTTCCACGTCACTCAATTTGTGAACGACCAGACTTTACTACTGGCAGAAACGACGATGAAGCTGATAGGAAGTGGTAGGAGGTTGATGTTCTGTAAGGACCTATCGCGTGAACAAACTTAAAGGAAACGCCGAAATTGGTTTTTTGCCATTAGTGGAATATCGACAACATTTTGTGTACGTTTGTAAAGAAAACGCAGCTCGAGTGTTTAAAACCTACAAGGACCCAAAGCTCTGCTTCTTACGGGGCCACCAGCTCTCAAAGCTGCCACACACATAACTGGTCTCTGTTACATCATAACCGGGTAGGGAAATAAAAAACAGCAGCATGAGCTCCAGGGTGAGAGAGGGGAACGAGGTGGAGCCTCCGGCCTCCCCGGCTTGTCTAAGTCTCAGTCTAATCCTACATTAACAGGCCGACAGATTAACTGGAGTTCACCTCTGAAACAGGTCAGCTCCTCCCGCCAGGCTGAAAGGAGCCGGTGAGGAAGCATGTGATGAGTTCAGGGGCAATCTGGGGTTTTTTTCCCCCTTCCTGTTCATTTTATTCATAAAAAAAACAAAAAACACATCACGCAGCAGAACTTTGATCCTGAAAGACAGTAGAACCAAGAAAAGCAGTGGCTCATGTTAAACAATGACATCCTGAAGCATTAGAACGTACACAACACCGTGTATAAAACAAACGCTGCATTACGCTGTGAAAGAGTCATAATTCATAATAATGACAGTCTTTGCTCCTCCGCATTCAAGCAGAACCCAGCAGACTCGGACAGAGTTCATCCCAGGAGGCAGAAGCAGGAAGAATGTCCCTCCTGCTCGCCGTAGCGTCCAGTAGAAGTAAAGAAGCTTAATGGACAAATGAGCCAAGAGGACATCTGTCCAGGAGATGACGACAGGAGCGTTTATCTCCTTTAATGTTGCACACAGATGTGAAGGAAGATACGAAAAAGAAAACAACAACAACAACAAAAAAAAAAAACAGAAAGCGCTCTTTATAGAATATTGCATTGTTTTAATTCTTTATGCAAGAGAGAAGTGTCAGTGGTTTAGTTTTATCCATCTGCACAAAATGTCTGTCGCGGGTAAGTATGAACAGTGTTGTGTGCTGTGACCTATGTCCTGTTGGGAGGACCTTAAACTGGCGGTATTATGTAAAATCGACCTTTTTTCATCATGTTATATTATTCCCCCTGTCAAAAACACACCTGGAGTGCTGCTTTGATTCTCTCCATGCATATTTGAGGAATCCTTTAATCTCCATGGCAACTAATTAGCTGTGCAAAACGCCTGCGCGGACTTAGCCCCGCCTTCAAGGACAAAGCTCCTCCTGTGAGCTGCGGTTTCTAAGCTTCCGAGCTTCTGCCTCACAGAGCAGCCCGCCCCCTCTCAGCTCCTTCAGACTAGCCAGCAGCAATTAGCAAACACCTGGTGGAACTGCATATCCGCTCAGCTCATTACAGGGGCTACTACTCAGCGAATCACCGCTCAAAATGTTAATTAATGATAAAGAGTCACTAGAGGAGCCGTGTTGTGATGACTTCCTGAAGGCGGCGTTTCAGGAAGAGGAGTTTTTCAAGCAACAGACACAATTTCAAGTCTTTACATTAGGAAGAAAGATTTCTTTTAAGTTATATGTGACAGAATAATGACTAAAGGTGACATAGTTACTTGATTGTTCTATAAAATAGCACTACATGCCTAAAAATCACATAGTGCTGCCCCCTTAAATAAGCCATTATTGGTTGAAAACTCCAGAATGTGGCTGAATCAGGACAATTTTACCAGGTATTGCAAACACTTGATGACATTGCCATCATTACTAAATGCCTCCTTATTGCTTAAGGGGGCATTTGGATAATTACTTATCCATGTGAAGCCTGAACATATTTTTTCTCTTTCATTAAAACATTTTTTTTTTTCGGTTCAACTTTTATCTCCCAACCTTTAATCCTCCTGCCGTCCTAAAAGAGGCGGTCGTGTCCTTGTGTCCCGATTTTTGCAATAGTTTCTTTCATGATTTCTGGAACTGACGGTCTGACGGAAAACCATAAACTCTACGTGACAACAGGTCATCAGGGAGGGCTGCATGTGACAGGCAGGGAAAAAGAGAAGAACTCCATGAGGGGGTAAATACCTTTTGAAATTACCCCATAAAGCATGAAGTCTGGGATACATGGAGCACAAGGATTTCAGTTCCAGTAGAAACGGTGCTTGCCATGTCATGTCCCACGTGCTTCATGTTCTTGGGCGAGAGGAACGTCCAAAAGCCAACTGAGAGGCTCCAAGCCTTCAGACCTCCTGGGAGAAATAAAAGCACATTTTAACTCTGAAGCGGTATTAAAACTCTCGGTCCTCTTCTTCACGTACAGCGCAGACAGAGAGCAGCGTGTGACGGGCGGAACAAACCACAGAAGAGCCACGTCACCATGAAGCAGAGCAGCGATTGAACCGCCTGTGACCCCCGGCCTCCGGCGCCCGCCGACAGCTGACCCTCCTCCGGCTCCGGCAGCGTCGCGTTGCGCGCGCTCTCGGTCCCGTTCCCCATCTCCTCCCTGAGCTCCTGCTGGAGCAGCTTGGAGATGAGGCTGTTGAAGCGGTTCTCCGTGGTGGGCCGCACCTCCGAGGACGCCGTGGTCAGGTTGAGCTCGGCGGGGTCGACGCAGGTGCCGTTCGCCGTGGGGAACGCCACCTGGCTGAGGTCCAGGCCCGCCACGGAGGACGGCGAGGCGCACGGGATGTCCCGCACCAGCTTGTAGCTCTCCATCCACTGCTTGAGCCAGTCCAGGGCGCAGTCGCACTGCCAGGGGTTTTTGAAGAGGTACAGGTGGCCCAGGAAGTAGACGGGCTGGAAAACGCTGAGGGGCAGCGTGGTCAGGTTGTTGCTGTTCAGGTGGAGCGTGATCAGGCTGGTCAGGTTCTCGAAGGCGCCCTCCTCGATGTTCAGCAGCTGGTTCCGGTCCAGGTACAGGACCTCCAGCTCCGCCAAGTCACCGAACCACGTCTTGGACACGTTGATCAGCTGGTTGCCCCCGAGGTTGAGCATCTTGAGGCGGCTGAGCCCCTTGAAGGCGAGCCGGGGCAGGTCGGTCAGCAGGTTGTCGTTGAGGTAGAAGTTCTCCAGGCGCACCAGGTCCTGGAAGGCGTTGTCATGGATCACATTGATGCGGTTCTCCTGGAGGTTCAGGTACCTGAGACGAAGAGGAAGAAAACCAGTGGCCGTGTCGCCGTTTATGGCTCAATAATCTTCCGACTACAAAGTTTTAACAATCGTAAATGCAGGGACCTTCTGTCTGTCTGTGGCTCAATAATCTGAGAAACAAGACCTCTAATTTCTTCTGAAATGTTTCAGTTGCTGCATTTCTTTTACTCATTTGACTTCCAGTAAGTGAGAACTCTTTATTGTACAATGACAATAAAGGAAGTCTAAGTCTAAGTCTCTCTAATACTCTGATGTTCAAGGTGATGTGGCAAAGTAGGGTTGTTAAGGTAACATTCTCATCCAACCTACTTTTACATCACAACCTTTTTTTTTTTTTGTGGATTTTACGTAACAGATCAAAATAAAGCAGGTCAACGTTGAACTGGATGGACCATGAAACATGGATTCCTTTCCTTCTTTTTTTTCTTTTCACAAACACCACATCGCTTCATTCAGACGCCCGTAGGGAGGGATCGGAACCCCGCAGGCGTCCCTCACCTCAGGCTCCCCAGGCCCAGCAGCGAGTTGTAGGCCACCGCCTCGATCTTGTTCCTCTCCAGGTAGATGTGCGTCAGGTTCTCCATGCCCCGGATGGCCCCTGGGATCCTGCGGAAGTTGTTCTGGAAGCACAGCAGCTCCGTCATGGCGGTCTGCTCGATGAAGATGCGGTCGGGGATGCTGAAGAGGTTGCAGTCGGACAGGTCCAGGCGCAGCAGCTTCTTCAGCCCTGTGAATGTCCGGGTGTGAAGGTAGCTGATGTACTCGTTGTGGGCCATCTTCAGCTCCAGCAGGTTGGAGAGGCCCTGGAGGACGCAGAGTTTGAAGTCTGGTTGGTGTTTAGAGTCAGTAGTTTCGTAGCTACAGCAGAATTTGTATAAACGGCAGAAAATCAGTGAGAAAAATGTTTTAGATGTTTTTTTAAAAACTTTTTTTCAAAAGCTTGCGTAAGTTTGGTCAGTGTCTCAGATGTCTGTCTTTTGGACTTCCTTCCACAAACTCCTGAGAGGTTTACTGTCCCATCTGAGTTAATTGGACTCACTCCCAGAACTCACTGCTTCGTGGTTTGAAACATTTTTACCGAGTTTGGACCACGATGGGAATGTCCAACCATCATGACGAACAGGTTCTGTTCAGATTGAGCCCAGAATAAAAGACAAAGGCCCCATGAAGCTGGTAATGCAAGGAGGAGGGCAGTTCTCTATAAGAAACATAAAACGCCAGATTGCTGTAGGAGGAACTGGTTTGCTTCATAAAATCGGAAAGAAATTATGTGGAAAAATTAAAGCAACGTCCATAGATGTTGGCACAGATTGGTCTTCCGAACGGACAATGACCCTGAACATCCAAACTGGTCATGCGGCGTTTGCGTCGGTTCAATCGCCACAAAGTCCTGACCCCAGTCGAAGTTCTTATCGGGTCTGAAAAGGCGCGTCAGTGAGGCCGTCTACAGAATGTTCTGACCGGAGGAATGGACCGGAACTATAGGAAAATCCTGGGAGAAGCTCCTGGAAGGAAACCCAAAAGATACAAATGACCAAGTTCATTTGTTGTCTGGAGGAACCTGGATCCTGCAGAAATGAGACTTGGGGAATTTTACAAAATCTCTTGATAAAAATTCTACAAAAACTTGAGCTTTTAGGTTCTTTAAAGATTCTAAGTGAAATCTTTGTACCTGTAAACTTGTGGAGCAACAATCAAGGTTAAGAGGTAACAATCAGAGACGTATGCTACTTTTTCTATGACTCTCATCACATTGAATTACATTTCAAACCCAGCTGTCTGGCTGGAAACGGATCGCTCAGTAAGATATGGTATGGAAAGGAAACCTTGAAAGCTCCCGGGGTGATGAAGGAGATGTTGTTGTGGTCCAGAGACAGAGACCTGAGCGAGGGCAGGGCCCCGAAGGCCCGCTCCGACAGGAACTTGAGCCGGTTCTTCTCCAGGTTGATGGCGGACGCCTCACAGGGGAACTCTCTGGGCAGCTCGGCCAGGCCGGCGCGGTCGCACAGCACACTGCAGCTCTTCTCCTGCGTGCAGGAGCAGGACGGCGGGCAGGCCCGGACGCACGCCCACCGCGCCAACGCCGACTGAGGAAGCAGGCACAGCACGGACACTGAAAGGCAACGGGTGAGACAGGGCAGTGAGGCTCCATCAGGGTGGCCATGGTGTTTTCCTCCATGAGGGAACTTTGTCCCTCATGGAGGAAATTCAAGAACCAATCAAAGAACATTGGTAGGTTATCCAGAGCTCATTATACAGGCCTTCTTGTTTTCTCTTGGGGTTTATGTGTAAGATGATGAGATGCAGAAATGTAAAGTTGAAGGAGACGTAAAAGTCCTTACAGATAAAATCTAAGAAGTGTTGCATCCAAACCCCTTTACTCTACTAGCCAAAATTCAGTGTAAATCAGAAGTGTTGCCCAAAGGGCATCAGGGAGTTAATTATCTTACAATGCTGAATGTTTAATTTATTTTTTACAGAAACTTGACCCATGTCTGTCCTCACACTTTTACTGAACCGTTCACTTTGTTGCATTCGTATCAGGACCATGAAGTCGACTCCAAGGTCTACAAAACAACGCATGGTACCCTAACAGAGGAAGTTCAAGAACAACATCAATAGATGAAGAAAACATGGAAGAGTGAAGAGCCTTCCAAAGGCTAACCTCGTGACACTGCATGGCTCCCTGAAGTACCAGAATGTAAATAAGAATTTGATTCAATCTGGAGCCAGAACCTGTTGAAATCCAGACCTACTGGATTTCATCTGGATGATCTCCAGCTGGGGATCTGATCTAGATTCTGTTCTGCTCAGCAGATTCTCAGAACAGATCAATGCCATGACTTTCTCCAGTTCAACAGAAACAAAGTAAAGTTATTATCTTTGGACCTAAAGAGGGTCATGTAGAAACATCTGGACACAGCCGGAAACTAGAGGTCAGGCCAAGCACTGGGTTAGTGATCTGTACAGATTGAACCACATTTCTTAAAAACAATTAGCTCTTGGTTACTTTTAGCTTTTTGTAGTGAGATTATTCTGATGCCATGAAAAAATGAATTCATATTACAGCGTTTCAAACGTTCCGGCTGACGTGCGCTTGAGTCTGTTGACAAACGACAGAACGAAACAGAGGAGCGACTGGGACTGACCGGTGAAAGTGAAGGAAGTCATTCCTGCCGTCTCTCATCCGGAACATGCCAGGATGAACGGAGGTCTGGAAATGCGCAGACACCAGCACCAGCTGTCACCGATCGCACGGATATCTCAGGAAATCATCAGCGGGAAGAGACGCAACCGGAGGTGATGGGAGTGTGCAGCCCTTTCTGGAGACCTGCGTCCATGTGTGTTGAAGCTCCCTATCCAGAACCGCACGGATGTGTCCATCCTGTCCGTCCCATGTCAGTCCACATTCTACTGCACAGCCGGGCAAATGGAACAGAGCCTTTACATGAAACACTGCTCCCTGTGTGTGTGTAGGTGCGTGTGTGTGTGTGATGGGACACACGAACACACCAAAAAGCTATCTCTTAATGGCCATCAAATCCCCTGGATGGAGTGATAGAAGGAGGGATGGGGTTGGAGACGGCCGGTTGGTGGGATTACACAAGTAAAGAGCTCTTATATGGAAGCAGAGTCACAGATGTAACTTAACACACACACACACACACGCATACACACCCACGCACGCGCGCACACACACACACACACACACACGTAGCATGAAGTTTGAGGTTAAACTTCAAACTGCTTCTGTTTTAGTGGCTTACTGCCTAAGTCTACAAGGCGATCTGATCAAACAGGTGATCAATAGTTTATGAAACAGATCAGCGGTTGGAGCTCTCTGACTTCACTCAACTTTAATGGCTCCATAACCTGCTTTTCACAACATGACACACAAATCATACGAAATGGGTGTCACCAACAAGAGGCGTTACGAAACCTGCTCAGCGGACAAAAGCCAGTGTGACCTCCACAAAGTGAGTGCAAAAAAAAAAAAAAACGCGTTCAAAAAGTGGGTTAAAACATGCTTTTCATTCAACTGGAATATGTTTGGGTTTTTCCTGCTCTAGATGCACCGACTGAACTGCTCTGCAGGTTTCTAGTGATCATAGAAGTTGAATATAGATACAAAAGCACAAATTTCATCAGTGGCAGATTTTTTTTCACTTTAAACATGTATGAAAAAATGTGCCAGTGGAGCCTTTAGATCTACATTCAACTATTGACGATCAATAATCCTGCTGAGAAGTTACTTGTAAGTTTGTTTGGCCTTATTTCAAATGTATTTATTTCAACTGCAGACCCGGAACGATCAACTCCATATAAACGGGTCAAATTAGAGATTCAGCTCTAATAGTGGAGGGGAGAATCTCCTGTATTTGTCCTTCCTGTAGGAAAACATTTCTTTCACATTTTTTCCAGACTAAACGTTGCGATGCAGAAGTTGCAGCTTCAGGTGGCAACGTGACCGTGGCAACTGTTGCTGAGACACATTTGGTTGTTTTGATGCTTTTCTCACTTGAATCTTGTTCGTTACCTTGGAAATCTGAGTTGGGTTGGACAGTCGAGTCGAGGTAGCAGGGTTTTAAATAAATCAGGCAACATCCTGTTTGCAGCAGCTCTGGATCATTTTAAACATCACTTTGCATGAGAACACTTTATCTGTTCATTTAGTTTCTACAGAGGCTTGTGGCAATAAATGAATTAACTGCATCAATTCAAACCAGCTCAATCTCCATTTTGTTTTTCTCTCTAAGAGCTGGATGACTAAAGTCTTCATTCTGGTTCTTTGGTCTTCTCTGGGCCTTTTCTTGAGACTAATCTCCTTTATTTTGAATATGGAAAATGTCTTCCTGTTTTGTGTTAAATGCTGATTAGAATTTAAAGTTTCTTTGAAAATGTGCTCTTGCGTAATTTCATTATTGGCATATTACTTGAAAATCTCAGGTCATCAATATCAACTAATGAAGCCTCACCGACACCAACATCACAAATGCTGAAATGCAAAGACATCCAGTTGAAATACATAAACCTGCCATGACTTTAAAAGCCTGACGTCGTCGCGTATGTAGCCGCTGGTACTGCGCAAATATGAAGCCGATCAACTTAAGGAGAAATACAAAACTGACACAGTTGAAAGTACAAATGAAATCTTTATGCATTTTTCCTCATCAAAACAAACGAAGCTCATCCAATCCATAAACTGATTTTCGCCGCCTGTCTGCCTGGTGGCCACACGAGGCAGCAGGCTGCTTGCTACAAGTCTTCTCTGCCTCATCTACAGTAAACAACTTCTCAGAAAACATGCTTGATTTTTCAACAAACTTTTTGCATTCAAACATTTTATTTTGGTAAAATCTTACATTTTTTTTTTTTTTTGTTGCACAGCCGAGTACTTCCCCCTCCCCCTCTTCCTCCATGCAGTGCAGCAGCCTAGAGGCTAACACAGAAAAGCAAAGTCTACATCTAAACAGCTCCGGGGTTTCTCCAGAGATTGAGCAACAAGTCTCGGGTTCTGCTTGCGATTCAGAGCTGAAGACCTGTTCCTCAGCCACTGAGAACTCGACAGGCGTCATATATGCAAAAGTACAACAAGGAGAATAAACCACATGTTTGTTTCTTTAAGGATTGCCATGTGCCAGACATTGACTAGAAAAAAAAAAGAAAGCAATCAGGTCAAATTAGACTAAAGGATTAATGCACACAGTTGGAGAATCTGAACACTTCTGCACTGATATGCTTAGGAAATCTATTTGCTCTTTTGAAAGCTTTGCTCCAAACCTTGGCATGTTTGCTCAAATCCACTTTGAATTTTGATGACCAATTGGGAAATTCTAATAGATGGCTGGCCATGTGGAGGCCTCTGAAACAGCTGTGGATATTAGAAACTGAGTCCAATGGATCGTATACATTTAAAAAGCTCACACTACCCCGAAATATATAAATTTCACGCATACAGGTGACATTCAACATTCAAGTGCCAGTGTTTTTTGTACTGTCTTTTGGTCAAGTTTCTGAAACTTTCAAAGAATCACTTAAGAGGCTTACAAAAATAAATATTTGTCAAAAATGCTTAATAAATTACACAAAACTAGCAGCAAAAGTAGAATCTAGAAATCTGTGCAAATGGCTAAATTCCCCCCCCCAGACTGCTAAATCCCCCTGGTCCCAAATAAATCCTGGATTTCAACGTTGAGAACCCTTCCCCCTTTGTAAACAAGCTGCGTTTTTTTTTTGTGGGTTCCTCCTCTCTCTCTCGCCACAAACTCCTCACACACAATATTTGGAAGCTTAAGGACACATATCAGAGACATCTATATAAAACTCTAGATGTGCAATAAAACAACTTTAGTAAAACTCGATGGGCTCGATGTACGAGGGCCTACACATATCAAGTAGCACCATTCAATCTCTCAATACTGTCAGTGCATCCGCTTTTCAGATTGAAAGAAAAAAAAATTAAAGGTTTCAAGGCACATCACACCTGATGAGGACTGGGGAGCATTCCGTATTCGACTCCTGCTCCTCTTCCAGAGGAAAAGCTGCTCCGAATTTTTTTTTCTTTTTTCTTCTTGATACTACCTAAATGTTCCATACAGAAGGTAGGACACCTTCCGATCTTTGGCCACCTTCAGTTTTGTGAATAAACCAAATGGCGGTGCACTGGAAAAAAAAAAAGCCCTGACCCACACCCCCGCCCCGTGTGGTTGGAGTGCTGCTCCCCAACGTAAACCACCCCCTCCCACCCGTTTTCCCCCGCTGGTTATTTGAAAACCTCAGTGATTACGCCAATGTCCCGTCTCCTAACGATGAACCACGCCTCCAACGCAGCTTGAAAAAGAGAAAAACGTTAGTAATTAAGTTAAGCCTGCGACTCAAGTTCACCTGTCCTTTCTCCCTTGACCAAAAAACAAAAACACTTGCAAGCGTAAAATACCCAATGTTGTGGTCCTTTTGTGCAGCCATTTTGAACTTCACTTTCAAGATGGCAGGCATTGCTTCGATACACCTTTCTTTTTTGTAGAGAAACGATTAAAAAAAGAAAACCTGACTGGGGTTTTTCCAAAAGATTTTGCATACGCCTGCTCTGAGAACGTCTCAAGTAAAAAGCAACAAAAAACACCGTCCACTGATCTTTTTCTTTTAAAGTAGCTAGCGCTTGGTAACAGACTAGCTGCCGTAACACTGTCAAGTCTATCGGAAAGCGTGGAGTTCCAGCATTGGTTTCTTGGTTTTTGTACCTCAGCGATTGTTGGCACTGAGCTTAACGACTGCTGTGTTTAAGATTACGTCAGGAATGGCTAAATAAGAAAAAAACCAAAAAAAACCAACCATGTCCCTAAACAGAGCCTGTCCAGGATAGAGTGAGCAGAAAACAAAAAGAAGAGAACATTAATGGAACTTTGTCCCCCCTTCGGATTAAAACGGCGGCTTCACACAGTGGCCCAGTTTTAGAGAAACTAATGGCTCCATTAGCTGTTTGACAATAGAAAAAGGCTACATGATGTTAGAAATTTGAGGTTCAAATGGAATCATGACTCCAAGAGCCACAACACCCAGAGTTTGCCAAGGTTTAAGTCCAAGCTTATTTCAACTTAGTTTCTTTTTTCTTTTTTTGACTTTTTTTTTTTTTTCCCAAACTAAATCTTTAAAACAAATTTTGAGCTCTTGGCCATGTTCATCTGGTGAAATGACAACATATATTTCCTGGTTAAATTCAAAAAGGCACAGTACATCAACATACAAATAATCCTCAGGTTACCCGGTTTGCGGGGTGGCGGGCCCCGCAGTAAGAACAAAAATACTTTTTCTGAACGATGAAAAGTCCGAGGTTGCGGTCGGACAGTGCATGTAAGCATCCATGCTCGCTCTGAGGTGTGCAAAATCTCTGCGGCGCCCCCTGGCGGTCGGCACGTGCTGGTGATTTTCTTTGCGTCGTGCTGCGCTTCCTTTCGGGGGAAAGAAGCCGGTGGCAGAGAACTGGGGTTGTAATGTACTGTCTGTCAGTGGAGCTACACAGGGAGGGTTTGTTATGGTCTGGCTTAGGTTAACATGTGGTTTCCAGCAGGTTGGCATGACAACCTGTTCCTATGGTGTTTAGTTCCCCCACCAATCTACGCTACCAGAGTGGTTGTAATTTCCGCCGTAGCCATCGTTGTAGAAGTTGCCGCCGAAGCCACCTGGGAGGAGAAAGTCAGAAGGTCAGAGGAATCGACCAGTTTGGGAAACAGAAAGGTGAACGTCATGGCAGTACAAAAACACTTTAAAGGGGCAGCTTTATGTCATTTCCAGGCACAAAGACACACTTTAGATGTTATAAAATTTCTATTTATATCAACCATATTTATTTGATATAAATAAATATAATTAACACCTTAAAAAGTGGACGTCTGTCTCTTTAAGAAGCTCATGCTCTTTGTGAAACTCCGCCTTCAGGACGTCATCACAACTCGGCTCCTCTATTAACCTGTTAACCTTTTTACCAGCGTTGTTCTAAATAGCAGCTGGGATAAGTTCAGTGGATGTGCAGCGCCACCAGGTGTTTGTTCCTCAGACTAGCCAGAAACTATTAGCAATGTCCACCACTGAACAGCTGAATGGTTGCCATGGGTGATTAAAGAACTCCTCAAAAGAAAGAATGTGGCAACACAAGCTATGTTTTTGACAAGGGTATAACAAATAAATAATTTTATTGTACATGAGACTGCCCCTTTAAAAGCTAAGCCACTTTAGCTCGCGTACCTCCACCAAAGCCACGGTTTCCTCCGTGACCGCCAGCGCTGCGTCCTGAGCGGTTGCTGTTGAAGCCTCCGGAGCCACCTGATGCCTGGCGGTAGTCTCTGGCTCCGAAACCACCAGAGAACCTGCAGGAGAGAAACCAGTTAGTGTCTGCACACGGGAACCAGATAGACATCAGATTTAGCCAGTCTGAAGAACACGAGAACAGAGGAAACTTGTTACGTTTACTTTAGAAACTTTTAGGAAACATATTTTTACTACATGGTACTTATTACTTTTGAGTCATTTTATTATGAAGTTGCACTACACTTCTGGGTACTCTATTCACTGAACTGAACAGGTTTGTTTCAACACACCTGCAGTTTTGCTAAATCTTCATACTTTCAGTTTTAAACAATCCAACAGACATGCAAAATTTTTCTTTTGTCTGATTTTCTATGAATTATTTTCATTTTGACCTCTCACTGGAAGAATTGACATGGGATCAGATAGTGGAGTGTTACCTCTTGGATCGTCCGCGGTTGGTGCTCTTGTGCTGGTGCTCGTAGGCCAGGCTCTCCAGCCAGGAAGGAACCTCCTGTTTGGCCTCAACCAGGATGTCCAGCAAATCTTTGGTTATGTTGCTGTTTTTGTCGTTAAAGAACGACGTGGCCAGACCTGAGCGAGAGTCCACAAGTTATGTTACACCACTGCTCTTGTAAGCAAAGAGATCATTTGAAGTCACAGAGAGTGGGATTGTACCGAGGTTGCCCACACGTCCCGTACGGCCGATACGGTGAACGTACTCCTCGATGTCGCTGGGCAGATCGAAGTTAATCACGTGCTTCACGTTGCTGATGTCCAGACCTCGAGCAGCCACCTGGACAGAAGGAAAGAAATGTATTTGGTGTTTCTCAGTTAGCTCAGTTTCCTTACAAGCTGAAGCTAAGCAGGAAGTATGCAACAGCATCGTTTCTTTGGAATGATTACATTTGGAGAAATATAGAGCAGCTATGGATAACCTACAGCTGTAGCCACCAGGATTGGGCAGCGCCCAGAACGGAACTGGTGCAGAGCTTCCTCTCTGTCCCTCTGAGATCTGTCTCCATGGATGCTGGTGCAGGCGTAGCCCTCGCGGTACAGGAAGTCCTCCAGAGCATCGGCTCCTTTCTTTGTTTCCACAAACACCAGCGTCAGGGAGTCTTTACCTGGGGAGCCATGAGGAAGCCACATGAGAAGGCTTTGAAATGCTAAAAAAACCCACATACATGCAGCAAGTACAGAAAAAAAGATGTTTTACAGAAGCAGGAACTGAAGACATAATGAAGGACGCAACAGGAAGCTTATAAAAGCCCTGGTGATAAATTCCTCTTTACTGAAACAGGTATTGTAGGTCTTTACATTTGACTGATTAAATAGTTCATAATGTCTGCTATGTTTCTAAACTGCCTGATTATTGGGTTCAAATTCAGATATTTAATTATGTAGGCCAGTAAACAAACTTTGAGAAATATTCATCTTAGCATTCCCTCCAGTCCCAATAAAACAGGCCAACCTTCCTCCTCCCCCACAGCCAGGCATGCAGGACTTGAAACAACATGGAGATGCTAAATAAGATCTTCATTTAGAGCTACACAACCATCACAGTTCAATTTGGTTTAAATTGTATTTCTATGCTTAAGACAACACACTGAATCAAATTGCTAGGAATACGAATAAAGTTACATGACTTTATGAGGTGAAGCTTTCTGTAACCTGGTCATGATCCTGTAAGGTTTCCCCCAATATATTTTAAGCCTGGCAGGCCACCAGGCTTTATTTGGGCACCCACAGGGCTAAGAGTTGCTTATTTTAGTTCTCTTTGTGTGTTTGCATTTTGTAAGACTTTATGGTCAATATTCAAGCATTAATCTTTCACTAATACATAACTATCAAGGGATATTTTCAAATTTCCTGTCAACTTTAAACATTTAACTCAAAAACACAGACCAGCAAGTTCTCTGGGGGAAACCCTGTACCAAAATATCTTTAGACCCAGAGGCTGACATTGGCTCAGCATTGCAGACTGATTTTTTTTTTACCTGTGGCATTGAGCAGATCCAGAAGGAAAGACCTCTTGTCGTTCTCTTCTACCCAGACAACCTTTTGCGTGATGTTCTCTGATGTGGAACCGACACGCCCCACTGCCAGGAAGATGTAGTCCTCCAGGAAGTCACGAGCAAGGATCTGAGATCAACAGCCAACAATGAGATGACCACTCACTGAACGCACCGCCAAAGTGACACTGTAAGGCTGCCGACATGAAAACACACCTGAATCTCTTTGGGGAAGGTGGCGCTGAACATCATGGTCTGGCGGATGCCCTTGGGCGGCATCGTGTCCTGCTCCACGATGCGTCTGATCTGCGGCTCAAAGCCCATGTCCAACATGCGGTCAGCCTCGTCCAGAACCAGATAGCTGCAGACACAATTTGCGTTTAGCCACTGATCCGTCCTGGGGTTAAACCTTAGAATTCAAACGTTTGATCTTTCAACAGCCCAGTGAGTCAGATACTAACTTGCAATGGTCCAAACCGATCTTGCCTCTCTCCATCATGTCCACCAGACGTCCTGGTGTGGCTACCAGTAGATGGCAGCCTCTTTCCAGCTCTCGAATCTGCTGGCCGATGTCTGCGCCACCATACACCACACAGGGACGTACGTGGGAGCGGTAGGCGAACTGGATGCCAGGAAAGAACAGGAGGTCTTGAGATGTCACACGGCAGTGAAAAATAAGAAATGACAAACTATTTGTTAGCTCCAAACTCACCTTCTTGGCCTCGTCGTAGATCTGTAGAGCCAGTTCTCTGGTTGGAGCCAGAATGAGGGAGATGGGGTACTGCTTACGACGGCCGTACCGTCCATTCTCCTGGAAGTTGAAGGAAAACTCAGGACCAACTCAGCGCTGTGTGGAATGATTACAACTTCATGGAGTTTTGGTTTTACCTGTCCACTGCTCTTTGAGGCTTGCAGTGCATCTCCTGGTCCTTCTGTGTAGATCTGACTCAGAACCGGCAACAGGAAAGCAGCGGTTTTACCAGAACCTGAAACGCACATGGATTCTATTAAATGAAGATCTAAACAAAACCCACCAACCATACCGAGACATCAAACTTTATTTCAACTGTCTTTCAACGAACGCCATAGATGTTAACCAGTCATACTAAATGCTAACCCGTCTGGTTAGCCCCCAAAAAAACGCTAACCCGTTTGAGATCAGGGACACTAACCTGTCTGGGCGCAGGCCATCAGATCTCTCTTAATCTTAATGATGGGAATGGCGTGCTTCTGGACCGGAGTTGGCCGGGTGTAGCGGCTCAGGTTGATGTTCCCCATGATGATCTCCCCCATGTCCACATCATGAAACTGCACAATGAAACATTCATTAGTCACCAGGTTCTTTATCTAAAAACAGTAATAGAGACAGTGAGGGACACCTACACTCTCGATGTGTGGCGGGCAGTTGGATCCAGTAGCTTCCACGGGAATATCGTCGTACTTCTCAAAGTTTATCCCCGTGTTGCTTCCAGAGAAAAGCTCGCTGCAAAAAGGATACAGTCAGGATTAGTCTGAATGAAACAGATTATTTCTGACCATGAGTTAACGCTGCTTACTGTTCCAGACGCTCATTGGGTGCAGTAGGCTTGGACCAGTCATCTTCTCCTCTGGAGTCCTCGCCCCAGCGACTGTTCCCACCACCACCGAACCCCCCGCGCTCATATCTGGAAACGGATGCACATGTTCTGTTAAAATGTGCCATTATAATACTGCTGAAGCAAACTATTGTTTTAACAAGGGAGTATTTTATAGATTCTGACATTAGGCTAAAACAAACTGGCACGTTATCCAGTTAAAAATGGATTGGAAAAGGTTCTTAAGATTTGTTTAATGGCAGAATTTGAACCAAATGAAGCTAAAACTGCCATCTGAAGAGTTCAAGGTCATATTTACAGACAAGGTTTTTCCATCTTAAATCCAAAAAGTATACATTTTTGTTCAATGTTGGCTTAACTACTGTTTTGTTCTTTCAACGAATGTCCCATTTGAGAGTCCTTATACGGCAATTTGCGAATACTTGTTTACTAAATTCCAATAATTGATTCATCTCCATTACTTGTTTCAGCCCCAAGCTATATTGAAAATCCCAGTTAAAATTTAGCAACAGCAGCTTATTTGGTTCATATATTTTAGGAAGACTTTTGGAAGCGTCACACACCGTCCTCTGGAGCCAGCCCCACGGTCGTTGAAGAAAGCAGATTTGGACCGATCGTTGCGCCCTCCAAAGCTGTTGTAGGCGGCGTCTCTAGGGGCTCCTCCCCATCCTCCATCTTTGTTCTCGTAGCCTCCAAACCCTGCGACGAGGGAAACAAAACCCCGTCACTGACGAACTCTGAAACTGTTCTGGCACAATCAGCTGTCAGACATCCAGAGATGTCTGCTGCTTACCAAGGCTGGAGCTGTGTGTTTTCCTTAAAGCAAAAGTCCTGTTAAACCGTCAATTTATTCCATTCCTGACCTATCCTTACAGCTAACAGACTGGGATGCAAGTTTAAAAATGCATGCTTACTATCAAGAGAATGTAAACAGAGACACTTTTTTTTTTTAAAAAAAGGGTGGGGGAGGGCTTATGGCTAACGCTACGCTACACTTGCGGCTACAGTTAGATATTTAAGAGAACAGGAATTCCCCACCTGTATTTTGCAATGGTTGATTAAACGAGCCTCCGCCCCTGTTACCACGGTAGGCGCCACGCCCACCTCTGTCATTGCGAGGGGGTCCGCGCCCTCCAAAACCCCCATTTGTACGGTTGTCATGGAAACCATTCACAAATCCATTGGTGCGTCCTCCGTCCCATCCAGGTGAATCTTTACATAAAAAAGGGTGGGGAAGAAAAAAAAAAAAAAAAAAAAAAAACTAGATTTAGAAATGGTTTTATATCCAGTTGCTAACTCTTCAAATAAACACAGCAGGTTTTAATTAGGTCCGTCACAACTGAACCGCAGACAACATACCAAAGCAGGCAGGTAGAAACAGGCCCCTTTGACACTACTATTTAGCAACAGAGTAAAAATTAATGTGTAGCACCAATTTCAGCAGCCATTGCTCTCACTGCTGGCCACAGTCTGAACGAGGAACGACGCCCGTTAGTCTGAGTGTTCTGCTGAAACGTCCTCAGCCCAAATATGAAGAGCAGAACAGCCACACGGATCTTGGCAGACTTCCAAGGTCTATTGTTGAAGATAGGACTTTTAGACCCGGGAGTCAACAAAATCCTCCATTGTGGAAACCATTAGTAAGCACACAACAAGCCGTTTAGTAAGCGCACGACGGAAATGGCCAACACAAGCAATCACAATCCTCAGTCAGACACCGACGAGCCAAAGAAGTCTGTGTTCAAGGCCAAGGTCACTGAATGTACAGGTTGAGAAATTAATTTGAAAAATTAGGCAGCTATTAGCAATCATATTCATTAATGTCTTAAAAGAGTTCATGGGAATAATCAGAAACAATCAGTAACTAAGTATCAGAAAAATCTGTCAAAATAAATCAGCCACCTAGGATTTGTTACACACCATTTTGACTTTTTTCAATTAAAATTTCTTTTAAAGGATTTAAAAAACGTAATAACTAGATATCTGAACTGCACTTTGTAGTCCAGGTAATAGACCTGAACTAAGAGCGCGTTTCCACCCTTCTGCATTCAAACTACACAAAGTGGAGTCAAACGGTTGTGCGACAAAAATGTTCCTTTTTGCTGCTAACAGGTTAAGAATATTAATAAATGTTTCCAAAGGTGAAAGGTCAACCACCTTAGCAACACTAAGGTGGTTGACCTCACAAAATCAAGCAAATATGTGACCAACCAGCTGTGCTATAAATATTTTTGCTGCACAAAGCGTCATAAGGTTGAGCTCTGCAAACTTTTTTTTTTTTTTTTTAAAGTTTACAAACTATAATGGCACAAACAAAAAAGTTTTGCGGCACCCTCTAGCAGAGTGGAAAGACATCTTTCATTTGATTTTGCAAATGTGAAGTATCTTGTTGGCCCTTGATGACAGCTGGAAATATGTAACATTAATATGAGGGCGGCACAAACAAATGCACCAGCAGAAATTGGTGCTCAAATTAACTGAACATCATTTTTTGTTGGGTTTGAAAAAAGTGTTGGGGGCATATTATTGGGGGTGGTGCTACAGCAGGGGACCAGAGAGGCAGGTCTCTGCTCCAACACACCTGAATCCAAAAACCTAATTTTCTCCTGTTTAACGTTACACAGAATCCTGAACCATCTGTTTGACTCGGGCGCGTCGGAGCAGAGATGAATCCAGGATTCTGGTGCAGTTGATGGCAGCAGAGATTCAACCAGATTTTACTAAGCAAACCTCTCTGCATCCCTTTCACTCCCTACAGAGTAAATCGTCAGCCGCCCAGGTGATGAGGGGTGACCCAATGCATCGCTGCCATGCAGCATCATCACGCTCATTAGCAACTGCGCTAACGCTTTCAGCTAGCTGCACACACTGTCAAAGTGTGCCAACAGGTCGATGGGACAGCATGCAGGCGGAGGTCAAAGTGTACCGCATCGGTTTCGCCAGCCGCCACTGTAGGCATGGTAAAAGGCAAGCTCTTGAGAGGCCAGTCTTGGGTAACCTGAGTAAAAAGTAGGGAAGCAGGCTTTCAGATCTGCCACGCCCCACCCCCACCCTCAGGGAGTACTGGCTCATGCAGGCTTTTAAGTGTTGGGTTGGACTTTGCACAGTAGTTACCCATGGTACACTCATCCCATCCTGACGGACAGCTAGCTCCCTGCACTGGCTGGCAGTCAGCCTGCCATGGTTGGGGGCACTGCTTAGGGGCGTCTTGGAAACCATTGAAAGCGAGATAAATGACATCAAGATTTCTATGTATGAATGGGGGGTTGGGGAAATCCATATTGTCTATAAACAAAACAAACCAGGACCAAGGAAAAGGTAGCCAATAATTAAATGACAACTATCTTGCCTTAGAAAATTATCAAACGGCAGGCATTTCAGCAAAGAGAAGCACATCAATTAATAAGTTAAATAGGGATGCACCCATCCATTTTTATTTTTTACTTTCGATACCAATATTTGAGATTTAGTAACGGCCGGTACTGATGCAATACAGAAAATGTGCCGACTTAAAGTGATTTTATTTATTCATTTTATTTAAATGTAACAAATTACTTTTTTCTTCTTTTTTTTAAATAACTACACCAGTGCAGCACACTTGAACACACCAACTTGCTTGGTCAGACAAGCGAGTGAAAAAAACTTTAATTTGTTCACTCACTGTAATTAGGAGCTGAACAGAAAATGGAAAAAAATAAAGAAACCGACTACCTTGATCAAACATGTGATCAAGTGCAACAAACCTTTCAAATGGTTCAAAAGATGCAATATAATGTTGAATACATAAAGCATGGCGTCACTCAGAGCACAAAGCATAGAGTTAGGCTGAATAGATCTACCCTTGTGTTAAAGACGCATCGTCACAGATACCAGATTTTTTTTTCTTCATCAGATTTGACATCAGTATTGGATTGGTGCATCTCCAATATTAAATTAATAGTTTTTAAAACTTCCTCCCTGTCAAACTGGCTTTATTGGTGTGTGAAATTGTTATTTCATGCATCGCTAAATGCCATTTGCACTCAGCAAAAGCAGACAGAAGGGACTTACAGAAATTTACTGGTGCCACTGAATAACCGCACTGTTTACCAGCGGGATAAGAATTTCCTGCTGTGGAATAAAAAATAAAAAAACAGTAAAAAAATAAAAAGGGGGAATGAGGGTCAAGTGTGCAGCCAAACAGTACCTTGACTTTTAGCTTGTTTTAAACTCAAAATATGGCAGTCCCAATTTCAGCCTTTATCAGAGCTGCCAACAGCTAACACTGTCTTTCACACATGAGACTGAATGAGCCAGAGCTTGAAGTTCGAGGGACAAAATGGATCTGTTGAACAGTTGAGCTAAATTAAAGTGAATTGGCTCCATCCTCACACGTATGAGCAGTCTAGGGTGAAACCCGAAGGCTCAGGCTGACATATGATACCACTTGACCTACTTTGTGAGCACCGAAAACCCGTCCAGCACAGAAAGAAAACACACTCCGCACAGCGTCCTCTGTTCGTTCTGTGCGATGGAAAGGTCCTCAGCGCATTTTAAACATGACAAAAGACAACTGCAGTCTTCTGCTTGACGGGTAAAGATCAATATGTTACTAAAACATACTGCTGAATGTCCCTGGTCTGTTCTCAATTGTGCTTGCTTTTGCCATGCTCTGATGGGCTTTTCTCATTAACAGAACTTACACATCAAACTTGTTATAATTTTTCTCAGAGGCCAGGCACAACGTTGGACAAACTCACCATTTTTTGCAGCATCTTTGTTCCTCAAGTGAGGTGGAATGTAGCGTCCTGGGTAGAGAGAACACACCGGTGAACACTGGGACATTCAATATATTTTGAAACCTCCATTATCTGCCCATCTTAATAGTTCAAACTTTAAATGCAGTAATGCTCACAGTACACGCTGTCTTGGCACTACTACACAAGCTAACATCTAGCCTTCCTTATCAGCCAATCTCCCAAGGGGAATAAAAAATGCTTCTGGATTGGCTGCTTTGCCAAACACCAGCCAATAGCATGTCAACTAGCGCTGCAGAAAATCAGCTTCCTGTATTTAAACTGTATTTTCATTAGAGTATTTTGATATGCTCTAAAAAAAATCTGAGTATATGATATTTCTGTGAAGAATTTTAGGTTATGTTCCACAGAAAAATTAGTAAATACATAGGGATTTACAAAAGTGTAAAAAGGATTTTTAAAATTAAAACATTAACCCGACATTCAGTCCTCATGAGCCACCAGAGGGGCCCCTCCTTCCGCACACCTGAATCAAATGAATGCATTTCCTCACTGTTGAGTGTTTATCTGATTCAGGTGTGCTGCTCTGGTCCAGGCCACTGCAACCTGTGGCTTTCTGGAGCCATTTTTTAAACATAGATGCAGCAAATGCAGATTTACGGCATTAAATTTTTCTGCATTGAATTTCCACAAAAGACTGATGCTGAAAGCATCAATAAGACACTTTTTTTGTCCTCATGTTGGAAACTGCTTTGTTTGCATCATTTTCTACTATGAAATGTCCACAGCAAAAACATTTATCTGTTCTTGTTTTGCAAATGTTCCTTCAATTTAAATATTAAAAAAACAGTTAAAAGTTGTTACTTACTGCCAGTTCCTCCGCCTTGACCGTCAGGGTTCAAGTCTAGGGCAGCAAGCTACAAATGCAAAATAAAACAAATTAAGAATGTGATTGTTTCACATCAGTACCAGAAGCCAATGGTAACACAACATTTAATCCCCATCATTAATGTGCTTTGTCACTATAAAACCCATTGACCTGAATCATGACGAGTTCAGCTCATTTTAATGCAATATTAACCGAGTACAGTTCAAAGTTTTCCCAAGTAAATGAAATCACATGCACATTATGAACATTTTTACGACCGACCATAAAATTCATGGAAATACTGACTGCTATGAAAACCGTTGTGTAACAATTAAAATACTTTTAACAGTAACAAAAATAACAGAAAAGTTAAAATGGCGACAAATCATCACAGTTGGTGGTCAGAAAATGCATGTATGGTCATGTTGACGCTCAAATCAAACTCATTTCCTAAATATTTAGCAAGTCACATTTCCTTTTTCTGTGAGTAGGTGAAAAATAAGGTCTGCCAACTAACAGGAAAGATCATCTTTGATGGAAACCAAAATAGAAGCCTCTGACTAATATGGCCTCACAAAAGAAAGGCAGAGCACATTATAGTGGAATATTTTAAATCCCAGGTCGTAAACAGTGCGTATGAGGAAGAAGCTGACTTTCATTTTAAGAAAGACTCCAGGAACAGTGGCTGAAGCCCACAATACAATAATCCAAACATTACAGGTTGTGCTACTTAGTTTTGCTTAAAAAAAGAAAAAAAAATACAAAATTGTTTTAATTGTCCCAGTTAAAATAAGTTGGCATCAAAACAGAAATGTAGCCAAGCTGAGCTTTTTGAACTTTGGCGCTGACAACGCATTTTTTGGCCTCCCTCAAGATAAAGAAAATAAATCTTTCAAGAGATGTTAAGACACCAAACGACGAGTTACCAAAACGACTTACTACTTCTGTAAGCCAACGCTTCGCTTTCAGTAAATAATTACTGTGACTTCACTGTTGTTAAAAGGAAGTCAATAAGCGAATTTAGGTCAAGGGAACGAGAGCAACAGCGCGCCCATTGCCGTGTTAAATAATCGGCTACAAATGTTGAAAAATAAATATTTAAATAAAAATGTTACACAAACAACTATACCAAATGGATATAACTATATTTACTGGGGGGAAATGCGTGAATACACGTCATGAAGAAATAGGTCGTTCGTGGACGGGAACATTTTTTTCCTGCGCCACGTTTCAGGCTGAGCAGGCCTCGTTAGCTGCGCCGCTATGCCCTCGTAGAAGAATGCCGGCCGGGTCTTAAATGTCAGCTAACCTAGTAGTTTTCCACTGGCTTTCTCTGGTTTTTAAAGCAGCACTCGGTCCAACGAAACCGCGTTCGAATACGTTTACGTATTAAAGTTGGAGAAAGACTATTTCAAAACAGCGTCGTCACATATTTCGGGCGGCCAGATCGCTAAGCTCATCGGAACATCGTGTTCCGCCATCACAATCCTGTCCACTGCAACAGACTCCATTTTAGCAGCCGCTGCGTTAGCCTAGCTTGACTAGCTCCCCTCTTTTCTCCGTCGAAACTAAGGTTAACAGGAAAAAAATTCTCAAAACTTCCCGAAAGAAATGAGAACAAGTTGAAGTCACTCACCTGCTGATCTAGACCGTGTGGATTATCAACGACCACATGACTCATAACTAAAGAGAATAGTGGGGGATTATTACTGAAGAGAAACAATTTTCTTTGTTAGCGCCACCGGCTGATCTCAAACGGCAAAATTAGGTATTTTTTCCCTCTACAAATTACGACGAAAAAATGTAAAATAACGTAGACCTGTTGATTTACTTTAAATAAATTAAAAAAAAGTTGATCGTTACAAATATAAACTTTCAGTTCTATTTCCAAATGAAAAGACTGATGTGGAGCTGTAGAGCAGAAACCCCCTCCCGGCAGGCTGGACCGTGGCGGAATGAGACTCCGAGTGTTCAGGTAGCGCGAGATATCACCTCTGTAACCTCAGGCCTGCGGTCTGATGACTAAATATCGCGATGCTTTTTGCATGGCCAACAGAATAAAGACGCAAAGCACAGAACAGGTTTTTTTGTGGCTTTGACCGACTCATCTGATGTAGTTTATGATATATAGACAATGGAGTTTTAAACCTTTAGATTTAATATGCCGCAATTGTAGTCAAGATAAATCTATTGACCAGACCTTTCGGTAGAATGAACAAAACACTTCAAATGTAGTTTGTCAATTAAGAGAAGACCATATTATGCCAGGTTTTTCTGTTTGTTGTCTGATTTGCTGTCAGTATTCCTGTAAATTCCTCTTTCACTTTTATTCATCATCCAGCAAAAACACTGAATGCCGCATGCGATGGCACAACAACGCTTAGATTGCAGGAGGAATTTGCCAACATCAAAGTCATGAAGAAGAGCAGGCCAGACTAAAATATTCTGATTTCATTATGAACGATCCACAGCTTTAATTTTCAGTCAGGTTTTATATATATATATATATATATATATATATATATATATATATATATATATATATATATATATATATATATATATATATATATATATATATATATATATATATATATACTGACAGCAAATCAGACAACAAACAGAAAAACCTGGCATAATATGGTCTTACACACACACACACACACACAACTCTTTTTTTGACCGATGCATTCACTTCAGATTAGTCTGAAGAGCTCTAACCTATCAGTTAATACCAAAATGTGTGCACCTGCAGCATGCATTCTGGTTTATTCTGAGAAAACCACATTGTTTCTAGATAAATGGTTAGCTACCTACAAATGGAGATAATGTGAAATAGTGGGGAAGGCTGGGCGGAGATGGCATCCATGGTGATGTTCTGAGGCCAAAACGTGCTGACCAAAAAAAAAACACAGCCAAAGACCCTTCTCACATTTCTCAGGAAACACCGGGCTTCCTTTCCGTCTTGAGCAAAATGGAGGCTTGGTCAGTCAAAGTTTCTCTGCAGAGGTGTAAAAAGCTCTTTGCAGGTAATCATGGGTACTCATTGTCAGTCAGCGCTGCCAAGAGTGAGACAACCAGACTGCAGGTGGAGTCAACTTTTCACACAGGGCCAGTCTGGTTTGGGCAGCTTTTATCCCATCACACATAAATCTGTAATTTGACATCTTTGAAATTTGTATTCACACACGCTGACTTTGTCAGACATTAGCATTTGACGATCTTAATGTGGAGTGTGTGTGTGTTTGTAACCAAAGACAAGAAATCTGTGTTGAATCCGAACCTTTACTATCCGTCCTGGAACCCACCTTCATCGTCTCTGCGCTACGACAGGGACTTCAGACTCATCGACCTTCAGACCTCTGCTCCAGTTTATTTTAGAATGAGCCGTAATAGATACGGTGAAACCTGAGGTTGTGGACTGATCTCGAAACATTCCAGATGCCTGAGCACAAAGCTGCAGCTCCTAGTCAAAGTACCAATCCATTTACCCGTTTGGAACCAACCAGCTAGACGGTTTTCTAATCACTGATAGATCTCAACAGGCATCTTGGCCTGCTCTTCTTTTTTATTTTTGCGAGCACCCAGTGCTTTTTCCTGATATCATTTCACATTATTACGCTTAAATTCATTTCTGAAATGATTTGTTATGGTTTACTGGGGTTGGAATGTTCCTAATTTATAAATCGGTTTGCCATGAAAAACTACGTTGAGTTCAATGCTTCTTTTAAGCCCGCTGTGGTTCCAGCTCCAAAAATGTGTCACAACCGCAAAACTATCAAAACCCCGCAAAAAACATGTCTGATGAGCACAATATTAATCAGAGAAGAAGACAAGAGTCTTGTGGTGACTCTGGAGGAGCTGTAGAGATCCATCACTCACATGTAACGTTTTAAGACGCAAAGACACAAAATTAAACCACTTCCACACTGCGGAACTCACATTCAGTTAGTCATTCATCCAAACACAATATGTCTGTCTAAACAGTTGGAGCACAAAGGAGCACCTCCCTGTGAGAAAAATGCTGCTCAACTCGCTATGAATGCTAACAGAGGGTGTGATGCCAGCTCGTTTGCATTGTAATCTTCAGGTTTTTTTTTTTATTTGAATATTTATTTTCAGCCATTTCTCTAAGAACCTCATTTATCCTGTGTGAAGATATTTCCCAAAGTTCCATTCTGAGGATGTCTTCTTATATGTAGCTCTCTGGCTTTCTTAACTGCCTGGAGAATGTATCATAAAGGTTATAGCGCTCTCTACTGGACATCATTCTTTCTTTGCAGGGACTTTATTTTTTCAGAGATATTTTGAGCTATTTATTGTTGTCCTGCCTTGAATTGGACCTCTGGCTAAAACAATCACTGCAGCACCACTTTAGTTCTTTATGTACTAAAATCTAACATTTTAGCTCCCACATTCTGGTTCAGTCGGCAAAACTATCCTTGAACATCTAGAGGACAAGTAGCAGGCGTGTAACTTTTATTTAAAAAATAAAATAAAAATAAAACTGTGACTATGTCGTGACAGTATAAACAAGGGAAATTTATTTGCGTAACACATTTGGTGCACAAGACTATACAAGATTCTTTCTAGAAAAATCAAGATTAAAAATCAATTAAAAACAAGTAAAAAGCAATATGAAAATAATTGACTAACTGAATTAGAAAAGAATGTAGATTAAAAAAAAAAGTAGATATGTCAAATGAACAGTTTTCCTGTAATGGTAAGTTGTTTCTGCACACTGAGCACATGAAGATGATTGATAGCGCTAAGACTGGCCTCTTGGCTCTGATTGGTTGTTTTGGTCAGGCGGTGCATTTCTTCAGCAACTTGAATGGAGTTTGATTTCGTTTCACCCCACAGATTAAGACTCAAATTATACTATCAGGACACAGTGACAGTTTTTACAAATAGGTTAAAAAAAAGAAAGAAAAAAAAACATTTTCGTATACAAAGAGTCACATGTCAACACTGAACATTTCATGTTCAGAGAAACACCTTCCTGTAAGCTAATAGTCTCTTAGCACACCAAAAGATATGAAGCAACAGGATAACAAGCTACATAATTTAATTTGATGGCATGAATATAGAAAGTGAAAGAAATGAACATAAATGTCCAAATATAGCCACGTTTTATGGTGCTTAATCTCAAAAATGTGTGGACACCCTGACCTGACACATGCCTGGTCACTTCAGCAGTTAGAATCTCTCCTTACCTGATAACATTTGAGCTCCTAATCTGCACCGTCATCATAAAAAGCTGATTTTTCTTGTTTTCAAATTCTAATCTTTCTATCTCATTTATATCTATGAATGCGGCTGTCTGTCCGTCCGTCCCTCTGCCTGGTCATGCGGGGGCTGGTGTCCGTCTCCAGCGGTCACCTTGAACCTCGATGGCGTTGCCACCTTGTGCCCAATTAAAATGAAATGACTCAATTGGATTGAAGAAAAAGACTAACTTTATTGAGAAAAAGACATTTAAAAAATTATGATAAAAATAAGCAGACAGAGATTCTCCAACTGTCTTCTCTCTCTCTCTCTCTCTCACACACACACACACACACCCGCACGCACACACATCCAAACACTGTAGTGAATCCTGTTCTCTATCTGCATTTATTCCTCTCATCACCAGCCAAACATGTACTCCATTGCTTTGGAAACAAAGCTGTCGTCCTTCCTGGGCGTCTGTCTGTCTGTCACCACCTGAGCGTGGACAGATGCACACAGATGTTCAAGATGAAGCAATTGAGAACGATTCTGCATGCAGAGACAGAAGCTGCGTTTCCTCTACAAGTGTGCGCAAAACTTTGATGTTTCGCTAATGTAAAAAATAAAAATAAAAAAAAATTTTGCCGTCGCGGTGTTTCCGTTAAATAAGAAATTAAATCAAAATCACACGTGACTGTTTGTTCACGCGACAGATCGTTAAAGCTGGACCATCGTCCTTTGCCAATCCAAGTATTGATCATATGACTCGTGTGATGTGACAAAAGTGCTTCCCTTGCAGCTTTGCAATAATTTTGATATGGTCGAAAAAAATATGACGACAAAAATAAATAAATAGATAAATAGATGCAGATGGTAGTAAATTTCCATCAAAATACTCAGAAAATCTAGAAAGAAGACAAAATCTTCTTTTTTTTTAAGCAAATTTGTAACTTTTCAAACTCAGAAATGTTCAAGTTTCTTTCTAGAAAATTTCTGAGATTAATCTCTTCATTTCTGAGTTCTTTTTAGCATATTTTTGACTTTTCAAATTCAGAGACGTTCTTGTTTTTGACATAGAAAAGCCACAAAAAACATTTTCACTAAGCAAATTCATGTTCGTAATTCCAACTTGCACAATTTTAATGTGAACAGAAACGCAGACAGAGTGAGATGGAGACGTGAAGTCACCTGGTAGTCGCTGCCGGAGCTCCTGTAGGAGGCGCTGAGGGGCCGGATGGCAGACCGAGGGGTGGAAGGGAAAACAGAGGACGAGACGGAGAGGGGTGGAGAGACGGCTTCACTGCTCCCCATCACACTCTGGGAGAAACGGTGAAGGGTCAAACCTCGAAACAGAAACAGACGGCATGCTGGGTAACAGCAGGAACGCACCTTGTCTATGCAGGGCTTGACTCCCACCATGATGGAGTCTCCGAACACCTTTCCGTCTTTGGACAGGGCTTTCCTGGCCTGCAGTCTGGACTGGTACTGGAGGTGCATCCAGTTCCCAGGAGACGCCATCTGCCAACACATCACCAGTTTGTGTGTGTCAGTCAATCGGTTTGCAGCTGAGAGAAACCACTAAAACCAGTAACTAGCTGCTCTCACCGTGTGTTTGACAATGTTTCCATACTGAGCAAACTGCAGCAGGATGTAGGACGCTGAGGCTGGAGGAAAACTAAAACACACATCAGTGACTTACCACACTGCTGCAGTCAAAGTGCTTTCATACTCTATGATCGTAACATGACCAAAAATGGAGTATATTAAAATATTTTCCAGTGGTGTCTGCTAGCGACTGCAAAGCTAACGAGGTCTTTGAATACCCAAAGACTGTGACCCAGGTCTGGTCCAGCTGGTCGTCAGATGACAGAGACTCCCCCTGACTGTAGAAAGGATCTATCTGCGCGGGAGAAAGGCACCCCTGCTGGAACACTGGACATAGGAAACCGGGGTCAAGCCGGTGTTCACTTTCTGATAGCTGAGTCAGTGAGGGGTGTATCAGTACGCACCTGCTCCTGGAGTGGAGGCCTGGCGTGCCGAGAGGGGAGACTGCATTACTGGAAAAGACTGAAACAAAGCAGAGATCCAATGTGGACATTTATGTCTTAAGACACGTAATGCAGCTACGTTTGCATTGCAAAAGTCTCTGTTGATATTTTGCTAATGTTGAAAAAAACACAATTTTGTAAAAAATTATATTAAAATTACCCGTGAAGATGCTTGTTCACACAGTAAGTCAGTAAAAATCATGGCAGCAACAGATGTAAACTTTGCACAAAAAAATCCAACTAAAAGATTACCACTTCCTGTTGTCTTCTTTGTGGTTTTCACCAGTAGTAACATCCGACTGTTACTACAGGCAGCGGTCGGATCAGCACTGCTTGGAAAGACTATTTCCATTGCATTTTTTTTGCCACTAGAGCACTTTATTTGACAGTGCTAAGACCAGAAAGGTGGTAAAGAGAAATGGACGACATGCGGTAAAAACCACCAGACCAGGAATCGAACCTGCCATGGCCGCGTCGAGGATTAAGCCTCCTTATGTGGGTTGTGCTTAACCTCTGCGCCACCACAGCACACCCTCTGTTTCCAAAAAACTCCTCATGTAGCCCCCTTTTGAAAAATAGAATTATCAACTATATTGGTGGTTTAGGAAGGAATGTGTTTCCATTTTGTTTCCGTTAAGCAAATTTCAATTTGAGCATTACTATGGTTATTGGAAACACAGCTGATCATAGACTAGCCAAATTAAAGCCTTTTTTTGCCAAATGCTCTGTTCTGGATATCTCTTCGCCCTACTCCTGTACCTGGCTGCGTACCAACCTGCTTGAGTGCACTGAGTGGCGTTCCCGTGATGACCAGGTCGTCGTAGATGCTGCGGACAGGTGGCGCTCCGCTCTTATCTTTTGGCGTGGGGACAACGGGCTGCGGGGCCGAACCTCCTCCACTACTGGCGCTTCCTGAAACAAACCTCCAGGTGAACACGCACCCTCCCCACAACGACAACAGCAATATCCAGCTTTGTTCTGCTGACCTCGACTTGCACTCAGGCTCTCTGCCAGCGGCGAGGTCAGGCTGAAAGGGCGGGGCTGCGGGCTGGCCGGTGCCGGCAGGTCACCCAGGAGGAAGCCAGGGAGAAACTGAGCTCCGGAAGTCGGCTTTGGCGAGGTGGGAGAGCCGAGAGTCATCGGTTCAGAGCCCACTGGAAGAAAGTGACAGCAGGATAATTATCGAGGGTTATATTCTACAGGAATCCTTCATGTTTTGTAATAATGCAACTTCAGTGTATAACTAAAAGCAAAACTTGAAGTTCCTTCCACAGAGTCAAGTACTGACGTAGGGGGCTCAATATTATATACTCACTTCACTTAAAGAAGTCAGTAACATTTCTAACCACCGCCGAGATATTTTAAAGCTAAATTTATTGCGCGGAATGATCACAATTACGGTAAAAAAAAAAAATATAAAAATCCCAACCGATTGAGTGATGGTTAACTGTGTGTTTCAAAGCAAGACATAAAGCTGCTTTCGGTGTCCTTGAGCACACAACACATAGTGAAAAACCACTTTAACACCAGCAGACCGCGCGATCGAGCTTGTATAAAAGTTACAGTACCTTGTAACTCCATTTTCTTCGTTTTCTACAGCCGCGATTTTCAAAAGTAGGAAGTGACGAAAGGGAGAAAAAGAGGCCAGCGGCGAACAAACTCAGCCGGCAGAGCTAGCTCTTCACTAACGCTAACTTCCTGCTGTTGTCACACAAACCTCTGATGGGTTCTTTTTATTAGATGGTCTAATGTGAAGAAGTTGAGCGGGTTAGTCCCCGCTTTCTGAGGGAACCACAGCTCGTTCACGGAGAGCTGAAATTGTTGCTGGAGTGAGCTGATGGTTCGCCTACAGAAACTTCCGGCGCATGTAGCTGATGGCGTCGGTGAGACGTTCAAGTGGCCGCGGTTTTTTAACACTTACCCGAACAATTTAAATATTCAGAAATGTTAAAAATGTGTTTTCGGGCACACTAAGATATAGTAATTCTTTCCGAATTAATCATATGTTAAATAATAATAATAATAATAATAATAATAATAATAATAATAATAATAATAATAATAATAATAATAATAATACAAAACTAAAGTACTCATGTAATATATGTTCTACCTGTTTGAATATGCTGGCTTTAAGCTAAAAGCAGAAATAAATTTGAAAGACTTTTAAAGTCTATTTGCGGTTGAAAAATTGTGAGTATATTAGTTGCCCATGGTGTTTAGACCACCTGGGAAACATGAGAAATAACACTTAACTTTCATCTTCCTCGTTTGGAGTAAATCTGGACACGATGTTTGGACAACAACCAATCATCTTCTGGCCCTGGGTTTGAAACACAATCAAAAAAAATAATTTATTGTAAAAATGTCTTGAATTTCTAATTTAGGCAGACATAATTACTTAATGGGTGTATGCTTCAGATAAATCCGAATTTAAGTTAAAATATTTTCCAAATGATTTTCGAACGAACCATACTTTACGTCATCGTCATGTGGTCGTGGAGCGTCAAATTTCGTCAAGGTGCCATAAATATTCGAGCTGGGCTCCGTGAGTTCCAAGATTCTCGTGTCAAAATAAAAGTTCCAATTCAGCCGCGCGTATTTGGAAACGCTCCCGCCCTTTCTGTTTTTACTGGCTCTTGGATGGGAAGCATAGAACAATGAACTAAACGACTTTGTGTTTTAACATTTCTGTTATTCACCAGACTTTATTTTGAATGTAAAGAGACGGAAGTTGCCGCGTTATCGTGCGCATCTTGATACCGGCATGAGCCGGATGCTGATGCGGATCTTCATCTGCAGGCTGGAAGGTGTTGAGTCTCCTCCGAGGTAACAAAGCTTTGGTTTTATTCACGCAAAACCGTTTGTGAACATTAGAGGAAATATTCGCTTTGAACACAATTCGGCACCGTCTGTAGCTGTCTGTAGTGGTTAACAGGCTATTAAGACAAGTAGTTCTTGTTCCAGTTAGCTTAGCTTAGCCTTTTAAAGAAGGCATTTCACTCTGAAAATAAAGCTTTTCAGAAAGGTGATGCATGTGTTGTCCGCAACAAACAGATTTATAGTTTTCATTTAGTTGTGAGCGATGTTTATGATTAAAAGAAACGTGGTTTACCTTTTGGCGACGTAGAAATCGGTGCATTTTCTTCAGTTAGGAAGCTGAACGTTGTAAAGTTTGTCTCTAAAAATGGGGCGTTCAGGTTCTCGTGCGCAAGAGATACTTTGGGTAGCCAACCGGGTCATGTTCACAAACGACTGCTGCAAAGAATGGTTGCAGAAAGCAAATGACATTTTCTGAAAACACTCGATGTATGTGATAATGTCGCTGTACAACTCACGGAAGGCGAGGAAGATTATATCTCTCGACTAATTTCGCATTATTCTGTCGTGCGCGCGTGAAATTAGTTGGTGCGCACGTGAAACCAACTTTGATCTTTTTTCTCTTTTTTTTTCTTTCAAATATTAATACTGACATGTCCGTGGCGGCAGTGTTTTATTGAGAACCAGTTTTAATCATATCCACTTCCAGTTATGTCAAATTTGCAAAAAATATCTTGATGATTCTCGAGACATTTTGGAAAAAATGTCTTTTGGACTAGTGAGGCAAAAGTGGATCTGCTTGGAGGGTTTATACATAATAGAAGAATATCATATAGTCATGCAGTGGTGGTAGAATATATGAAGGAAATAAATATTCAGGATATTCTCCTTCAGTTCCAGGTTCTAGGACCAGAGATGGGGCCCAGCGTCGTCCACAGGCTCTTAAGGCCTGTTATCCTCACTCTGTCGCTGGTTTTCATCTTTGCCATCTTGCTGGCGGCGGTTTGTGCTAAGGAGTCGGACTACTACGAGCTGCTGGGGGTCAGCAGGGAAGCAACGACAAGAGAGATCCGGCAGGCGTTCAAGAAGCTGGCGCTCACCATGCATCCTGACAAAAACCCTGTGAGTCACAGACAGGAAAAGCCCAAAAAAATCTCAAACATTTTGGTAGATTAAAGTCTGCTTGTCATCGATAATGCTGACCAATGATTGCTTAGGGTGACTCCTCGGCTCACGAGAAGTTCCTGAAGGTGAATCGGGCGTATGAAGTGCTGAAAGATGAAGACTTGAGAAAGAAATATGATAAATATGGAGAAAAGGGATTGGACGAGCAGCAGGGAGGGCGCTACGAGAGCTGGAACTTCTACCGCTACGACTTTGGTAAGACCCCATCTGCATTTACCAGCACTTTAAATAGTTTTTATTTTAAACCACCAACTCCTCCTATCGCAATGTTTGTATCATATTCCGACTAATGTATCGGTCTGTCTGTTACAGGTATCTACGATGATGATCTGGAGATTATCACTTTGGACAGCAGAGACTTTGGTAAGGTTTTAACAAAGTAAGCACCAACAAAAAGCAGTAAATGAAGAAGTAAATTGTTGCAAGGGAAGTGATGAGAACTGCCAGCCTGTGGGTTAAAGATGGTGAGTAAACTTCTATGCGTTTGTGTTCTAGAAGCAGCAGTGAACTCTGGAGAAATCTGGTTTGTCAACTTCTACTTCCCACGATGCTCGCACTGCCACCAGCTGGCACCAACGGTAATAAAACACTAAAATAAATAGACACACTAAACACGCCTCTGGAGTCTTGGGGACATTCAGATGTGTTGTCAGCTGTTTCTGAAACTCACTTGAATTTCTAGCTGACTGTTGTTAAAAGAAACAAGAAAATGCTGTTTTTGGGATTAAAAATCTGTTTATTTGTCACATTTTAAATGCTGCTACAAGTTTGCCATCTTCAGTAGTTTTGATCGGTGCACTTGTTTTGGGTTTAAAAAAAGTAGAATTTACATTGTTATAAAGAAGAATGTTACCTTCGCTGTGACATCACAGTCTTGTTTTATTAACTTTTGGTACATATCTATCAACAGACAATCTGGGGATGAAAGCTCCGCCCCTATGTGGTTAAGTAATTATTATCAGAATTCATGTAAACCAAACCGAGATCTAAGTTTGTAGACAGACCAGAATCAGGCTTTTTGGCACACATCAGACTTCAATTGTACATTCACACCTCCCCAAACAAACCAGAGTTTATAGTCAAATGGACTAGAGTTCTAGTGCAGCAAACTAAACGGGGAATCCGCCCTGAGTGTGTATGCAATAAGCCTTTGATGAATCTCCACATATCGGTGGTGGCTGACTTAGCTCGAGTTCAGCGTTCATGTACTACAGTTGGATTTCTAATGAAACACAAGGCAGAAATGCTGTGTTTGTAAACTTAATCATTAAGTAAAACCCTCCTTTTTTTTTTTGTCAAACTCTAATATTGTTTCCTGTATACTGTATGTGACGCAGTGGAGGGAGTTTGCCAAGGAGATGGACGGAGTCATCCGGATTGGAGCGGTGAACTGTGGAGACAACAACCATCTGTGCAGGAGCAAAGGCATCAACAGCTATCCCAGCCTGTACATCTATAGAGCAGGACAGGTCAGTTTAAAATATACTTATTTATACTACTACCATACTCAATATTGTGAATTATTTTAATCAACTCCTTTGAAGTTGACGTTGGTGTCTTGTAAATCTTTAAAAGTCATCCACAACGGCCCTTTTTCCAAGGAGTGTGAAAACGATGCAACCCAAGTTTGTCAACACAAATGGGCGCAAACCTTTGTCAATATATGTCGAAGAAACACAATTTCACATTTGTGGTGTTCCCAGTGCAATTAAAATCACACCTGATTTTGTTCATGCAATAAGTCATTCACAAAAAAACATGTCGTACCACGATCCTCTAACCACTCCCGGTCATCTTTCTTGACGTTTCCGCTAGTAGTAACATCCAAAAAAAGTGTTCCCATCATAGCTTTGTCAAATAAACCAATTTTTATTTGGCCAACAAACCTCCATACCTTGGCGCCAAACCTTTTTTAATTAATTTCAAAGTTCAATAAAAAAATACCTTTTTGATCCCAAAGTGAATTTAACACGGAGGCGCATTTCTTTTAGCCACTTCTTAATCAAAAACAAAAAAGTCAGAATGTGCCACTCAAGTATAGTTCAAGTCATGTTTGTTTTTATTGTTTCAAAGCAGCTGGTTATGATGTCCCAATAAAACCACTGACTTTCAGACAGCCTGTGGGAAGATGCCACATTGCTGATTTGAGTTGCTTCTCACTGACATGCACCACTAGCAGAGTTCACCCTTTGAGGACCAGGTCGATCTGTGTGTTTCTGCAGAGGCCGGAGAAATTCACGGGGGAGAGGAACAGAGATAACCTGGTTCGCTTCTCCATGCAGTTCATCACTACAACCGTCACTGAGCTGTGGCAGGGTGAGCTCATCCTTCATCCATTTTCAGACCAAATATTTCCAATCTGTCAACTTTTCCGTCAACCATCTATCAATAACACAATATGCATCTTTATTGTAAATTCTGCACTGCTTTCGTTTAGTAAATTGCACGCAGGTTTTCTGTTTTGTTGTTTTAAGATGAACCGGTGAGAATTTTGTGGCTTTTGAAAAGCTTTGACCTGCTGATGTCAGCTTTAACCCTTCTCTCTTAATTCACAGTTTGATTTCAAACCACTTGTCTATGCACCTCGGAAGGAGTTTCTTTCTGTTCAGCCTCTTCTTCCCTCTTCTTCTCCAGGCAATGTGTTCACTGAGATAGAGAACGCGTTCTCGTCAGGACTGGGCTGGCTTATCACCTTCTGCTCTGATACTGGAGGTAACATAGTCTTTGCTGGACACAGCTGTCAGTGCAAAACATTGGGCTAATAACACACACACATACACTCCTGTCATCAGAAATATAATGAATAACTTTGTAGATATCTGCTCTACATGCTGACACGTGTCTGTTTTTCTCAGATTGTTTGGAGCCGAGGACACGACAGAAGCTTGCCGGAATGCTGGTGAGAAAAAAGCTGAATTGGTTAGATTTTAACATCATTAGCCAAACAAAACGAGATGCAAAACAGTCAGCCTGGAGAATATCCAAATTCTTGAACTGGTCATTGTTTTAAACCTGTAGACAAGTAATGTTAGGTTACCTTGATAAACGATCATAACAGTGTGTTTCAGTCAAATATAAGCCATGTTTTTGAAAAGATTAAAAACGTAGTTTTATCTAAATTTATCAAGCAACCTCTCTTCCTGGTACAACCACAGCTTTTTGTCCTTTTGCATTATTTGACATTATTCCAATAAGTGTACATAAAGTTGTTTCATTTGAGGAGGTGTTCTATGATATTTGAGCTCTATAAAGTCCCCTCCTCACCAATTTCACCACCAAATCAATTATTTTTTGTGCTCTTGGAATATTTTCTATATCCCCTCTACAATGCTAATCATCCACACAGCTGTAATAACTGAAGCCATGTGCCGACTCAAGATCGTTTCTCTTTAAGTTCAAAGATAATAACTTCAGTTTTGTTACTATTCAGCTGGAGGAAGTTGACACACATACACACATTAATTTACTCGAAGCAAGTCAGTGCTTGGATGGGTTCGGAGTCACCTGCCGACATCGTAATGTAGAGCTGTGCATCATCTGCGTAGTTCACCAATCTTGTATCTTGTTTTGACCAGAGCTTGCAGGAGCATGTAGATATTAAATAGGGGAGGTCCAAGGATTGAACCTTGTGGCACCCCATGAAAGTCTTTGCAGAGATCTCTGGTCTGAGTGATGGTTGTTTGCGTTCAGGACGGTCTTGTTAAGGTGGGATGGATGGACTGCACTACACAGCAACAGCTCTGCGACAGTTTTCAGGTAAATACTGCTAACATGAAGTAAATATAGTTTTTTACGGTACGTGTAGTTGATTTATTTATTTTTTTTATTCTTCTGTTTCAGGTGACAAGTGGAGCCACTGCTTTGTTCCCTCCTGGAAGCTCTCTGGATAAGCAAGGCAGCGTACTGGTACGATAGAACATGCTGGTATCTGACTGACGTATTGCTGGGAATACAGTGAGTCATACTTCGGTTCATGTTGATGATTCTGTTCATGTAATTCAGTGGCTGAAGACTTTGGATAGCAGGGAGATCTACAGTCAGGTCATCGATCATCTGCCTGATCTGGAACTGCTGACGAGTGACAGTTTCAAGGTACAAAACAACACAAGAGCAGCTGCTTAATCAGATTTTATGTACCGTACAGTAAATGTTGAAATCTAACTATTTGCAGGAGAAACTGGCCCATCATCGCTGGTTGATCAGTTTTATGTTCAGTGGCCGATCGGCCTCCAGCGAATACAAGAAGCTTCAAGCGTTTCTTCGAAACGATCACATACAGGTAAGCCACATACAAGCCTTTCTGCTTAGCTTCTAGTCTCAGCCTGACGGTCCCAACTAGCCGTTTGTCTGTCCAGGTCGGCAGAGTGGACTGCGTCGCAGACTCTGAGCTGTGTCACACTCTGTACATCCACAAACCCTGCGTGGCCGTTTTTAAAGGACTGGGAATCCACGACTTTGAGATCCACCACGGTCAGTACCCCAACTCTTTCATTTAATCCTATTACTGCCTGTTTGCCTCTTTCAATGCAGTCGGTTTGTTTCAGAGTGTCTGAATGTCTGTGGTGTCCTGTGTCCGTATGCAGGGAAAGACGTATTGTACAACATCGTGGGTTTTGCGAGGGATAGCGTTCGCGCTCATGTGACAACGCTAAGGCCAGACAACTTTCCCTCCAACAGGAAGGAGCCCTGGCTTGTTGACTTCTTTGCTCCGGTTTGTAAAACCTTCTGGAATTGTAGATTGAAATCATTTCCGTTTGTTAAATACCAAAGAATAATAAGATAGGAAATAATTTTAACAGAGTTTATTGTATTTTGATCAAATTCAGATTCATTAAAGGGGTAATATTATATGCAACTGACTTCTTAGTTAGTTCTTGAACAAGAATTGAAAAATCTGTAAAAAAAAAAAAAAAAAAAAAAGATGAAGCAACATCTAAACACCAAAGCTTTAAAGGAGACTAAACATCCCTTTGTAGAAGAACAACAAAGTCAATGTTTTGGAGAGGAGAACACAAAACCTTGATCTCAGTTCCATAGAAAATGTTTGTTTGATCAAGACAGGGCACAGACCTAATCAAACCCATTTCTGATCCATTCCTCCAGTTCTGTCAGGACGAATGGGCCAGAACTCTACCAAACTATTGATAATATTAAGGAATAAACCCAAATCCTTTGGCCCAAGTCTTGCATTTAAAAAGCAATTCTTCAAAATACTAAGGAAATCTAATATTAATATTTATTATTTTCAGTAGATCTCGTTAGAAAAACAAATTGATAATTTGTATTATGGTGTCCTTCTAGATTTTGATATATCCTCATCGATTTTTCAAACTGTTTCAAAATAGATGCTGTTGCTATTTGTAGTTGGGTTTTATTTGTCTAGGAACAGGTGGGATTGTGAATTTCCTGTGGCTTTATGAAATCGCAGGAAGAAACTTGACACATGGCTGAAAAGAAACACGTCATTAGCTGTAAACGCGACCAAAACTTTAGCGTGTTTTGTAGTTTGCAATCTTCTATGTTAAGATTCACCAAATCTCTGTTTGCATGATGGACGGGTTCTAGTTCTACACCCAGAACACAAACACCCATAAATACTCGTAACTGGAAGTGCAAGTATTTGTGTTATGTATATATAATTTAGATTCTTTTGTAATGTTAATGCTGAGAAACAGTCAAGAAATATAATTATATTAATCCAACTTATATCTGACCCAAAAACAGCTCAGTTTCTACTCAATTTGGTGGATTAAATTTATTCATCTCGGTTGCAGTGGTGTCCTCCATGTCGAGCTTTACTTCCTGAACTGAGAAAAGCTTCCATCCAGTTGGCTGGACAGATGAAGTTTGGCACCTTGGACTGCACCATCCACCATGACTTGTGCTCCACGGTAGGCTCAGACCCTCTGGGTGTTTTGTGCTCAGGGATAAATCTGTTGGTCATCCGTTACCCTCTTTGTGTTTCAGTATAACATCCAGGCATATCCCACCACGGTCATCTTTAACGGCTCCTCCATGCACGAATACGAAGGACACCACTCAGCGGATGGCATCCTGGAGTTCATACAGGTCATATTTAACGTTGGGTTCTGTTGTTGTTTTTTACTTTTATGACAGTAACCAGACAGGTGATTTCTGTTCTTCTTTTATTTTTGCTTTTCCAGGATCTGGTCAGCCCATCTGTGCTGGTTCTGGATCCCTCCAGCTTCACAGAGAAAGTTAAAGGTATAAACTTTAAATGGATGTAAGGAAAATTGTCCAGTCATATTGACAAAAGGTGTACAAATAATTTGTCTTTAACATTTTAAGATCCTTTTAAAACTCCTTCAGCATGCTCTGGTAGAAATGCATCAGTGTCAGCTCAGTGTAAGCTTTAACCAGATTGGGTTGTGATGTTGCAGGCAGAGCTGCTGGGCAGACCTGGGCGGTGGACTTCTACGCTCCTTGGTGTGGTCCCTGTCAGGCCATGATGCCTGAGTGGAGACGCATGGCTCGGGTATGACGGCAAATACACAAATTCAAAAGGAGGCCAAAGGGATCAATACATCCGCATCAGAAACATACCCAGCCTAATCTTACGTGGCAACCATTATGCTGTGCAAATTGCCTGGTGGAATCTAGATGCACTTTCAAGGACAAAGCGGGCTAGTCTAGTTTGCTAGATTAGCTAGCAGCAATTAGCTAACACCTGGTGGAACTGTGCATTAGCTGAGCTCATTATAGGATCCACTTCTCAGGGCAACACTGGTAAAAACTCCAGTGTTTAAAGGGTTAATAGAGGAGCCATATTGTAATGACTTTGTGAAGGTGGAGTTTCAGAAAGAGCAGGAGCTTTTGAAGAGACAATCACCCAATTTGAAGTCATTAAATTACAAAGTCAAATTTCTTGTAAGTCATTTTTGGTATTTACAAAATTTTTATAACAACTGAAGTCAGGTTTCTTGTTGAATTTTCTTCATGCCGTCATTTTGAATGACGGCATGAACGACATTCATTCACAAACTATTTTTACTGATCGATTGTTGTGATGATACAAATCACATATGTTATTTTGTGCATTTGATTTTAAATTGGTTTAATTGATATTCAACAACTTGAACAAAGAATCCAGCACCCACCACACATACAGAAGATGAACACAGAACTGTTTTCCACAGTGACAAAATCCACTGACTCTGGCCCCAATAACTATTAACAATTCAACTGAACAACTGCTCTTAAATGATGACAAGTTCACACCTAATGTTTTCTGGTTATTTGCTTAATGATGAGTTAAAACAGCCTCTGATGGATGTGGTTTTCCCATGAGAGGAACCAGAGAGGAGAGGAAGTGCAGTGAAAGCTGTCTCTCCTCACTGTCTCTGTCTTGCAGATGGTTTCAGGTCAGATCCTGGTGGGTTCAGTGGACTGTCAGCGCTTCCAGACCTTCTGCCAGAGTCAGGGAGTGAGAGCATACCCTGAAGTCCGCCTGTACTCTGGAAACAGCAGGCAGCCAGACCGCTTTACGTAAGTGATCACTGTGGCAGAATCAGCCTCAGATTCTTCTTCTGAAGAGAAGAGAGAAGAACAGTGATCGGTTTCTCTCTGCAGGAGTTACAATGGCTGGCACAGAGACGCGCATTCTCTCAGGGCATGGGCTCTCAGGTAGAATCTTTATCCGGCTTGACTTCCTTCTTAACAACATGCTTTTCTTCCCACCTTCTGTTCTCTCTTTTAGGTATATTTCTGTATTTTTCTTACTTTCCTTATTTCCTTTTTTAAGTACTTTCTTTCTCTAACTCTTAATTATTTAGTAACTTAAATACTTACTTGCTTAACCCTTCCACGGTCTTAAGAGATGGGATCATTTGGACTGAACCCACGTGTGTTTTTCCAAGTTTTTTTTGTCAGACCTCGACATTTGCTGCCACACAGGGGTTAAATACCTATTTACATATTTACATATTTACTTACCTCAATACGCACTTACTTGCTTGAATACATTTGTTCTTCTTGACCTCATTTCAGGTTTCATGAGTAATCCAGAGTCGATGTTTGGTCTGTTAACGGGTTAATGGAGTTAGGTGTTGTGTGTAGTTCTTTACCCAGAGCATCAGTGGATCTGACTCCAGAGACGTTCAGATCCCAGGTTCTTTCGGGTCGGGATCACTGGGTTTTGGATTTTTACGCCCCATGGTGTGGACCTTGCCAACACTTCGCCCCAGAGTTTGAGATCTTGGCTCGGGTGAGACACATTTATCAACAGTTCATCCCAAAACCATTCTTACCTCGAGAAGATTTAGACTGAAAATGAGTAGTTTGTTTCTGATAGGAAGCCAGATATCACATTCAGTCTGGAGAAACATGTCGGTAAAATAAAACAAATGCGTGTGGCAATGTTTAAAGGGTCTCTGTGTTCTCAGATGGTTAAAGGAGAGGTCCGGGCCGGCAAGGTGGACTGTCAGGCTCATCATCAGACGTGTCAGTCAGCTGGAATCACCGCTTACCCGACGGTTCGATTTTACCCAAACCTGGGAACACGGAGGGTGAGGACACAGACACACCCAGCAGAGGGCGCCTGTGTTTCTACTTCACTACAACTAGAACAATGATAACCTGTGCATGTCTCTACAGTATGAACACAGTGGGGAACCCATTAACAGCCGGGACGCAAACACTATCGCTGACATCATCAGACACCGGCTAGAGAAGCTGTCACCACGGTTACACAACACACCAAAGGTAGCCATCTTTTCAGTTACAACTCAAAGTTTGAAGTATCTCCTAAGGTAGAATCAGACTGTTTTTATGGCTCTGCTTGCTTTGTAGGATGAGCTCTGACAGACAAAGAGGTGCCATAGAAGACCAACAACCTGATTGGTCAGAGAGAGGAACGTATTTGGATTTGATTGGTTCGGTGAGTCAGCACTCCAGGAATTGACAACGAATGAGACGGTCTAGTCACCGACTGATGCTCCTGTCTTGAAACAACTGAACTCTCTAGCCTTAATTTTATCCGCTTTTATTTTGTCTCCAAAGTTTGTATTTACTCTATGAAGTAAACCTGTGAGACAGTATGGAATACTGTACATGTTACTGATACAGTTGCACACACAACCAAATGAGGACACACTACTGTACTGAAGTGTTCCTGAAGGAGCATTTTCAGAAACAACTTTGTTAAAAATAACATTTTGGCAGCCCTTTCTGTGGTTTTGTTTGGTTTGTTTTAAACAAATATATATATTTTTTTGCATAGATAAGCCAGACCTAAATGTAAGCCGTTACTTTTTTTTATGCGTCATTTTATTTGATCCTGACTTTACTGGCTGTGTTGTTTTGATGGGGAATAAAAGTTCTGGGTGCCAGCTAGTTAAAAAAACATATAAATTGACAATTACACCTATTAGAAAATTTATATATAAAAAAATAGGATACAAATTGAAACCAATAAAACATTCTTTTTTCAATGTTACACAAATTGTCCAGTTTTTTTATTTACTTTTTTACATTGACTTGCAAAAGTATGTAGGCCTACACCACTTAAACTTTTTACACACTTCCAGCTATAGAAAACCTGTTCAAGGTGCAATTGACGGAATTTTTTTTATTAATTTTTTTTATGATTGTGTGGCCCCTCACTCCACTCTCAAATGCCACCTTGGGAAACCGTCCATCTTCAAAAATCACCATTAAACCTATTAAACTGGTATATTACTTCCTGTAGTGCTGTGGCTTATCCATGGGACAATTCATTGAACATAATATGATGTTGAAATATAAAAGTTGATTCTGCTTCGGGCTGAAGCTATCAGGTTGATGGCATTGATTTTTTTTTTCATCAGATAACTTGTTTAAATTTCTGTCTCTAAAACTTTGAATAATATCTGTAGATACCAGTAGAGTTTATTTATTTGTTTGTTCAATAATAACAGACCGTGTGTGGATATTTCTTTGAAAAAACAAAATATTTCGATACTTTTCAAGCACAGTAAAGATGAATTTTTAGTTTTTTTTTGCCAATGCTCAACTTGGCCAGCAGGTGTCACTCTTTGCATTGTGGAGGACATTGTGAATGACCAAATACGGGTTTATAAAATTAAATGTTTAAATCAAATTATTTTCTGAATGTAATTTCAAGCAGTTGGAGAAAATGACATCTGGCTACACTGAAATGATTCATAATAGAAATGTGTGCATTTGTAGCAATAGGTGCATAAAATGCCAACTTTTCATTTAAATTGAACTTCCAATGCACATTCCCTGGGGTATTATTATGTCACACTAAAATCTACCACATTAGTCACCACTGACAATGCCAGCCAGGGACATTTGTGGATGTTGGGAACTGAAGTTTTTGGCAAATTAATGTTGAAGGAAAGACAAAAAAAAAAAAAACTCAGAATAGGATAGAAACAGATGTTCTTGTCCCACAGAGATGAAACTCAGGTGCAAAGCGGCCACAGTTATTGCACAAGTGTTTTATCTTTTTATGGAAAACAGGTACAAACTGACTCGTTTTATAAGTGCGAGCTTTAAATGAAAATGTCCCTTTGTTTAAAACAATAACATAGTCAGAGGAGGCGAAAATTATGCACTGATCATTTTTTGTTAATTGACAACAGGCTTTGCAGCTTTGAAAAGCATCTCTCACTCGGGGCTCGTTAAAGCCACTCCCACCCGACTTCTGGTTTGAGCGAAAAGGTGGCGCAGGCCCCTTCCCCTTGTGCCTGTCTCAAAGCGTCAACTATAAACATGTCAAGCTGTGTTTCCATTACGTATGTTTGCAAATTCTTGTCCGTTTTCCGGTAATGTCGAAAAAACGCAATTGTAGTGTTTCTTTTAAACAAGAAATTAAATCAACATCACACATAAATAAGCTTGTTCACGCGATAAATCGTTGAAGCTAGCTCTAGCGTTCATGCTGGTGTATAAACTGTCGAAGAAATAAACAAAGGTGGCTCAACCCAGCAGGGAGGAGGCAAATAAAGCCTGGCGGGCCACTAGACTCATAATACACTGCGGGAAACCCTGGACCTTCCTAATGAGAAGCGGCACTTGTCATACAGCTTTGGTGGGTTTTAAACAACATTAATTGGAATTTACTGTGACGTTGATAAATCGAAATTCTTATTCTGATAAGGAATTTATTATGATAAATTATTAATACGATAAATGTCCACTTCCACTTGTCAGTAACTTTTCTGAAACACGCAAGAGCTCATTTTAGGTCAATAATTTATTTGGCACCTGCAGTAAGAAGTTGATTATTTTTGTTTGAATGAATTAATGAATTAATTAATACATGTTTCCAGGTTAGCTATCAATTAGTTATTGATTAAAGACAAAGACAATTCATGGCTTGAGTACTCTGTATCTCAAAATGCCAGTTACTGTTTTGCATGCAGGCATTTCTCCCTCCCTAGTTATACAGAATCATCCTTTACATCTGAAGCAGGGTTTTTCAACTGGAAAAAAGCCTTGTTTAAGGATGCTGGGTTTAAAGTTCATTCAAAATCATCATTTGTATATGGACCCCTCTGATATAGCCTTGCTCACCCTTTGGCCACCCCTTGAAAAAAAGTCTAGCTCCGCCACTGCTTTGTTGACAAGAAAACGCCTCTTTTGTTATTCTTCAGTTCTGGAAATAAAAGACTTTTTATATGTCATTATTATTCATGTCAGCAGTGTAAATGTTACCACCAAACGTGTGGCCAGAACAATCACTCCTCTCCAGCTCGCATGCAGCAGCGTGCCAAATCTCCAACTGTTCAACAAGAAAAGTGCTGAATTTTATTTATTTTTTATTTTTTTCTTGACATCATCCCCCAAACATTTGCAGGACTAACAGGTTGGTTCCCACAGCGTTGGTCCAACTTGCAGCTCCATTTCACATCATGAAACAATAGAAAGACTCACACAGTAAGTGGTTCCAGTGGTTTATGGCGCAGGGCTGCGTCAATGCTGACCTCCCAAACAAAGGGAAAAGCCCTGGTCAAACAATTCCCTAGTGGGAAAGTACCTCAGGTTGTTTAGTTAATTGCAGAATAAGAGAACATTGTAAATTCTGGTCTTTCCAGAGAGAGTATTTTTATTATAAATTTTTTTTTTTTTTTTGGGTTACATAACCGAAACATAATCGTCTATATTTCTACACAAGATTTTCCTCCGTCACTGCTGTAACTTATGGCAGTGAATGAGGAAAATGTTAATAATGAGCCATGTTTGTGTGCTCCCACTTTACAACTGAAGTGTGTAGGCAGAACGTCAGCGATGGCAATCAGCAGACGAACAGATTATGATTATTAGACATGCGACTTTAGATCTGGTCTCTGTGGTCTTAAGTGCCGTTAATAGTCAAGTTTTTCATAAATCTGTGCAATTCTCATTTCCCAGGTGCAATGATCATGCAAAAAGAAGCGAAGCAATTACAGACAACAAAACGAAACATCTCTGTCTATGATAAATGCATAAGACTGACGAGCAAATTTTAATGTCAGACGGAATACTCTCAATTAACTATTTATATATGCATTTTTTTATTATTATTTTTTTCTTACAGACAAGGTTCAATAATGGTGTTAAAGTATAAAAAAAGTTTTTATTTCTGTTTTGTAGATATGTTATCTTAAGTAACTGGAAGCGTTTTTATTAAAAACATATTTAATAGAATCACTTCCCTTGATGGCATTTTATGACAGAAGACGTAATATTGATCAAATTCCAAACGTTTCAGTACTATTGAAAAGTTCAATTACTCTTCAAATAAGCCTTTATTTCTGTTAATTCGGATAATTTTTCGCATATAATTAATGCAAACATGACATTCAAAATTAGAAAATTACATCAGACCAACAAAAGCTACTTTTCAAACCTGAGATGTGCCTGATACCTGCTTAAATATTATTTTAAAATTGCACTTCTAATCCTCATCAGAGGACATATTATGATTTATTGATAAAACCAAGGTTTATCCTGTGTCTTAGCAACAAGCTGCTGTAATAGGCCAACTGGGCAAAGCAGAAACTGTTCAGGGAAATTCTCTTAACAAATGTCTAATGTTTCATCAAAAAAAAAAATTAACAATTCGAATTGTTTTTATTTCAGATTCACCGTTTGTCCATTTTATCAGTCTGCCAGTTCAGATCCCCGTCTACATTTTGGTTAAAAGAAAGAATCTAGAAGTTTTCATGACATGACATAATTAAAAATAAAGATCTGCTTCAAAAATAATTTCAATCCATTCTTTTCTTTAACCGGGCGAGTTAGGATCAAATTCTTCTCCACAACAACAACCCGACGGGGAGGGAAGAGTGGAAAAACCCAATACGTTCCATCATGTCATTCATAGATGAGCATGATCTGTTAGCATGACCTGTGAACAGAACAGGTTCAGCAGCGACAATCGGTCTGACATTCAGGGAAATTTAGACCCAGGTTCCTTTTCACAACATTTCCTCATTGTTGCAAGACCAACTTTGAGCAAAGCTTCAATTGTTCTCATAACAGTGTCCTGTAAGTGCACGAAGTGTGGCCCCTGGGGCCATTTGTGGCTTTCACAAGGATTTTGTTTGGCTTCTAACCACAAGTAAAGAATGGTAAAAAAACACCAAAAAACAACTGATAACCTCAAAAGTTTGGAAATGTCTGTTCTTTTTAAAAAGCAACAGTACAAAGCCCCTTTTATGTTTTGGCTATTTAATGAATTACAGAGTTTGTAAAATGTTTATTGTTTAGGAGATAAAGTAAAAAAGAATTGCAGTTTTTACATTTTTAATGTAGCTTTCCATCATTTTATTCGCTCATCAAGCTTTGCCTTGATTCATGAATGTTTGAGAAATCCTTTCGTGGCAACCATTCAGCTGCGTCAAACACTGATCTCTCGGCCTCATTTGTCCATCGTTGTGTTGTAAGACGTTTCGGGTTTCACGGGGATTTGATATCGGCAAACGTGAATTTCGCAGCCTCTTATTTTTGGAGAGAAAACGCAACGTTTCAAAAATAAACCACACTTGCTCCCAAACGTGCGGCCGTTACGTTCAAACGCCGTTTATGCAGGAGACAGAACCCAGACCTCTGCTGATGTTTCGCATGCAGAATCTTTTAACAAACGAAACAAAATAAATAAATGAAACGGTCAGAATGGTTCTAAAGTTGGTTATTAAGTTGTGGTTGATTGGGTGTTTTCACGCTGATGGGAGGCAGAGCGGCGGGCAGCTCCGGCTGCTGGAGGAACACTTCCTTCTCTGTTTTCTGTCAACTGTTAGTCACTGCTATAAAAAATAAACTGACCATTTACTGATTTCTGGCTGCTCATCTGTAAGTGGAGGCTGGTTAATGAATTGTCTACAGGCAATGAAAAATACATATATATTATTAAGCCTCTAGTATATTTTGCTTTGCTTGGAAAATCAGCGTCATTAATGTGTCACATTTACACTAATGTTGTTCTCGTTTTGTCCACTTGTTTATTAGGCAGTTGTTCTGGATTTAACCTGGATCTTGTCCCTGCTGAAAAAAAAAAGAATCCCCATAGCATGACGCCGTCACCTCCATGTATCACTGCGGGTGGTAATGTGAGGTGTTAAGGTGTTGACCTGATAGCCTGGTAGTCTTGGCTCCGTTTGGGACCAAAACTGCAACTGTACCCTCTGAAACACTGGGCACCACACCACCCGGCCTGCGGTGGAGCTGCAGCCCAAACTGCTGAAGGAAACCATTCAAAACCAAAAAATGTAGATTTTAGCAGCTGCAGGATTTCTCTCACGTCTTTGGCTGAAGACCTCGAGTTGCTTCTCCCATTGATGTGACGGCAAATTAGTGCCATGAATGCAAAAAAAAAAAAAAAAAGAAGGACTAGACCCAGAAATTTTTAGATTAATTTCAGAACTTTTCTAGAAAACCACTTGCCAATTTCTGAGCTTGAAAAGTATAAAATTTGCTTGAAGAAACGCAGATGGTTTGAGTCCTGAAAAGTTTTGACTTTCAAAACTCGGAAATGATCAAGTTTGTGAGTGCACCCTCAGTTTTTTGGAGGGGTGAGTTTCAAATGTTGAAATTCTTTGCCTTTTTGGAAATTCTGAACCTAAAACATCAAAAAAATGTAATTCGACTTATGAAATTCAGAAATGTCTAGACTGACCTCAGAAGTTACTCAGGAATTTTCAATAATTTTCAAGAAGAGAAAAAGAAATGACTGAGCGGGAAAAGTTGAAAATTTGCCAGAAACTTTAGGGATACATTTCAGAAATTTTATTTAGGAAATTTTTGAGTTTCAAAATAATAAAAAAAGAAAAGTTCTACTTTTGAAACTCAGAAAAATTATGAGATTAATCTCAGGTGCAATGGAAGGTGGACTCCTCTGACCAGAGCACCTTTGTCCGTCCTATCAGAAAACAGAAATTTTTGTCTTTTTGTTCCTTATCCATAACTGTCAGATTGGTAACGCAACGATTAGGACTTTCCAGTCTCTTGGTCACAATATGCCTGCAGAGAGATCAGACTTTTGGGCTTCAATTCTTCCACAAACTGGAGCTTATCCGCTATTTTCGTCGACTCCTTGCCTCTGAATCGGTCGCAGTCGTCTAAAGCAGCCCGATCGGTGTGAAAAGTGTTCACCCGGAGAGACCGGGACTCCGAAACATGAATAGCCCCACTCAGCCTCCAGACACAGAGTTCACCTTATCCCAGCGCCAGGTGTGTTTCCAGTCAGCTGGAGGAGCATGAGGAGGCGTAAGAGCAGAAAATCCATGAAAACATTTTCTCTTCTCTCTCATGGCAACTGCAGCTGAGAAAACACTGCTGTGAATTAGTAGGCAGAAAACACTGGAAGCTCGCCTACACACACACACACACACACACACACACACACACACACACACACACACACACACACACACTCCTTCACTCTCTCTCATGCTGCTGCTCTGTTTGGTTAAACTCCGTGGTCAGGATTACCTTATTGGGGGTGTTTATTTTTTCTGAATTTGTTGAGAATATGAATATTTGTGTGAACACATTTTGTTCACACAACTGAAGCACTTTGGACTCTCATCAGAACCAGAGAGACTTGGGATAATGGAAACAGGGACCAGATGGGTCCACACCGCAGTCTCACTGCGCTTGCTGAAACCCGGCAAGAAATGTAATCTGCTGATTTGTGTCCTTGAACTGTCTCTGTTGTGTGCGTGCGTGCGTGTGTGTGTGTGTGTGAGTGTGCGCGGGCCTGGAAAAAGAAGAAACAGACAAAGAAAAAAAAAACCAAAACATGCATACGGGAATACAATCATAACATTTCGTGAAACCATCACAAAAGGGGCAATTACCAGCATTTTAGAGGCAGAAACACCCAACATTTAAACCCAGTCGCCAGGAAAATATATTGCTATTTTTTCCCCTGCTGGATGGAAATCACAATTACACACAAAGTCGGTGTTCCGTGAACAGACATGGCAGGCCTGCTCGAATCAGCTGGGCTCCTGGGCAAATGGGACAATAAAAAGATAAAAACAAAACGCAACATTGTTTCTGAAATAGGGCTGATTAGCAGCACGTTGTAAAAATTAGCGCGGGAAAAATGTGCAGTTTGAAAGGCCGGCGAGAAAGCACTGGGTGTTTTCACACCTTTTGCCACCACAAACGTCCGTGTTGCAAAGATCGGCGTATGTGCTTTTCAAACTGTTTTTTTGTGACAAATAAAAATCTGAAAAGGTGGCTTGCATTTCTATTTACTTTGGAATGCAAACCATATTCCTTCTGCTAAACTGTAGAAATATATTGAAGTCTAATGCCTTAAAAACATAAGTGAGCTTCTTTTTTTCTTTTCAACTTACAAAGATAAGTCATTGAAGTTCCCCAGTTGATGATAATTTAGCAACTTGATCCTAGGAATTGATATTACTCAATGTAGAACATTATCCATGAGCAAAAATGATTATTCTTCAGGTACGTTCCATTTATATCATCTGAACTTGTGTGATCAGGCTGTAATTGATGATTGCTTATTGTTTGAACTTGGAACCCGGGAGTTGAAACAACTCACAAAGTAACCTACATTTACACAGCCTTTCAACTCACGTGTTAAAATGAAACTGTATTCATATCGATTATCGTTTTGAGTTGTCATGTTTGCAAGGCAGCTATTGAACTTCAAATTGCAATTTAAACTAAGAAACATTTTCTAATTGAATCCCCATTCTACACTGATGATGGCAAGTTCAGCTTTATCCGAAAAAGAAATACACTGAATGCACCTCTTGGTCTATCTATCACATAAAATATGAAATGCAGTATATTTACGTTTGTTGTTCACAAATTGTGCAGATTTCCAATAAGGGTGGGTGATCTGGGAGTCAAGTTTTACCTCGTTATTTTGTGGTACTACGATCATTTTGCCACCCTCCGAAATGCGGTGTTCGATCAGGAGCAAGCAATCAGAGCCAGAAGGAGGGTCTTAGTGCTGTCACTCATTCTTGTGTACGCGCTGCTCATACTTTTCTCTTGCTCTGTGCAAACGGTTTGCCTGGAACAATAACTTGTTTCTCCACTATTAGCACATTCAGCAGCACAGACACGAGGTTGATTCACAGCGCTAGATATCTCGTCCTAGCTCTGATTGGTTGTTTCTGCCTGGGAATGTCACGGTTCTTCATGGCAATGCTAGCTCAGGGAGGAGATGCTAGAGACCGATCTTGTCACATATCATCCGTCTCACAGATAATCAGGACATAGTGACAGTTTTAACAAACTTGTAAAATAACAAGTTTTTTATGAGAATTACACACCACAAACTTCATCAAATGACTGGCTTTAGATTTGATCTGACTTGCACTTCATTGAAATTGAAACGATGTGGTTGGCAGACATGCCAGGCTGCAGCTTTTCTTGCGACTCGTTCATTCCTCTCACGCGTTCCGGTGAATTTGTCGTCTGAGGGAAAAAGTCAAGCAAGTGTTTCTAATTCCAAAAATCCGCACTCATTATGGCTCGTCATGAGCTTGCATAAAACTCCTTTAAAAACCGGCCAGGATCCCACCACACAGAGCTCTCTGTTCAAGGACAGATTTCCGAGCCCCTTTTTCATCTCGTTATGCGCCTGACTGGATCCAACCCATGCGCCACGTTGACAGATTGATGTTTATCTGCAGCCTGAAAATAGTTTTCCTGCCTTCGCAGCGCCTTGAAAGTATTTCAACTTCTGGAACCACATTTTGTCACTTTACAGCAAACTGGAAAATATTGTGAGGTTTTTTTTTTTTTAGGCGACAGGCCAAGAAAATCTACTGTACATGCGTGAAGAGGAAGAAAATGTATGATTTCAGGAGGTAGTGTTTTGACTTTTTTGAGCTTTGCATCATGTTATGACGTCATCCCCTCATCAAAAACATACTGGGAGTGTTTTTTAATGTGCTTGAGAAATCCTTTAATCTCTCATGGAAGCCATTCAGCTGTCTGTGCAAAATGATTATGTGGATTCAGCTCCTTCAGACTAGCCAGCAGCAATTAGCCAACACCTGGTGGAACTGAGCATCTGCTGAGCTCATTGTAGTGAAACGCTGGTGAAAATATTGTTATAGGATTGATAGAACAGCGATATCATAATGACTTTGTGAAGGTGGAGTTTCAAAGAGAGTAGGAGCTTCTTAAAGAGTCGGAGGCCCAAATTAAAGGTGTTAAATGAGGAAATAGCATTTCTTTTCAGTCATATTTGATATATGTGGCTTTTTTAAAACAACTGAAGCTAACATAGTTAACTGATTGTGCTAACACACAATACACATAAAACACATAATACTACCCCTCTAAGCATTTAAAAAAAAAAAAAAACATGTACATTTCAGGCTTTGAAAGTGAACATTGTGATTAATCATGAATAATCGCATCGCTAAAGTATGATTAATCCGGTTAAAATTTTTTATTGATCGATGGCACAATTAATTTTTAATTTTTTTTAACGTACAATGCTTTTATTTTAAAAGTAATGTTAGCCACACAAATATTTGAGTCGCGTTTTTCTCATGTTCACCGCTAACCTTGTGTGGAGGCCAGACCCGCATGTCCTACGCTGCATGGTCACCTTTACTTACAGGTCCAGTGAGTGAACATTGGGGCTGTTCCCGACGTTTCTGTGTGGATGAAATCATTTCTGGAAATGATCACATGTGGATGATAGTTTCAGGTTAAGAAAAAAAAAATCAGTCCCGTGTAAACGGGTTATGAAATTGGAGTTCCAAATAGCAGCTAAATTCTTTATTACACTGAATTTATTACATAGTATCTTTGGTCTGGTTTCCGGTGAAATTAGACAAAACAAACAAAACAAAAAAAACACCTGAAACTGGTGAGAACTAACTTATAAGCAACTTATATAAAAAAAATACTAATTCCACTTATGCTTATTAGGAATATTAAGGAATCTTTTCCCAAATGCAATTCGTATCTTGCAGAAAAGTTTCTTGTGATTTACCTTTGTTTTACTTTAGGTGTACTAAGACCTGCAATAGGAACTAGACCAAAACTAGCTGGTCATATTGTGTGCAAACTTCAAAGTTAGATTCAGACTTTCTACTCTGAGGGCCTGTCACCCTGGCAGCTGTTCAAAAAAAGCAGGCAGAAAGAAGTTGCCTGTGGATTGGTCTCCGTTTAAAACCTGCATGTCGAACTCATGGACAGAACGAAGGAGCTGATTAATAAAATCCCAACACACCACACAACCTCACCCTGTCTAGGATTCGAGACCACGTCTGGGCCTCCACTGTGTCGCCGTCAGTTTCTGGGTCTTTGTAAATTATGAGCAGCTGGTTGTTCAGCTTTAAGGTTTCCCGTGAAATTAAACAATATGAACCATGACCACATTGTAAGCAGCTGATTTAAGTTTATTGTCTACTAAAAAGGAGGGTTTCCGATCCAGAACCCAGAAATCTTTGGCAACAGTAGATGTTCTTGGTGAACGCTCTTTCATCTTTGAGCTGAGTGAAGTTCAGTTCGTGATTCCAGATCCATTATGAGAAAACCCACATGGCTTTGCTGTCACTTAATGTCTTCTCTCCAATCACCATGGCAACTTGGGCCTCATCCAGGATTATATAAAATCAGAATCTGGAGGGGAGCAATCGAGCCAATATGGCCGCCTTTGAAAAAATGTTTGGTCCAAAAACAAGAGGAGAAAAAAAAAATAAATCATGCACTTGCCAACATAGTTAAAGCTCCGCCCCTTCACTCGTTTGTATATACATACATACATACAGAGACACAATGACAAAAACACAGCGAATAATGTCTGTGCAAAGAAAATGACAAGGCAAAAATCTGATCCAAAACAGTCTGAAAAATGAAGAGATGAACTACATTCAGCTACGACAGCCTGTTATAGTGCAATATCAACACAAACACACTCGCATACAGTCATGCACACACACACACACACACACACACACACACACACACACACACACACACACACACACACACACACACACACACACACACACACACACACACAGACAGAGGGTGAGATCTCAGTGGCGACTTCGGCGTGAATGTGCTGGGGACGCCTGCAGGGCCTGATCCCATTTCTGCAGAGGAGAAAAAACAAAGTGTGAAACTTCAAACCTCCAACAAGAGGTTCCCGTTCTTGTAAGATGAGGAGAGTCGACAGCATGAAAAGATAACAGAGAGAGAGAGAGAAACAGAGAGCACCACCTGCTTACTGCTTTCAGTAGTAAGTCAAGAAGCAACTCAGAAATATAATCTCAATATTTAAGAGAGACTAAATTTGTCCTTTTCTACAAATTTCCTCTCAAACTTTCCATCTCAGTACATGTAAAGTTTTCTAAGTACATGTCATTTTCTGTGGAATGCAACTTGAAGAGTTTGCCTGTTGGAAGACTTTTTTGTGGAGCATTTTAGAAATATTTAGATGGAATGCAGCTTGGGAAACTACAACATCTAGGAGCAATGCTGCTAGTACGATATTTTTTTTTTTTTAAAAAAAGCAAATATTTATTAGTTATAGTACAGCCATCTGACGTCCCACCCACTCTAATTGGCATTAACTTGAGGCTAGTTAGCTCTGCCTGCTGCTAGAGTCTCTTTTGTGAGTAATCGAGTCCAGTACGAACCTTGACTTTCCTGCGCATTTTCTCCTTCCACTTTTGCGCAATGGAGCTATCAATCAGAAGCAACCTACAGTCACAAGAAACATTAAGAGGTAAATAAAGTTCACAGTTGGACTCCTGAGCTTCAATGGTAATCTACAGCATCAAACATCGAAGAAGGACAAGAAGGCCTGTAGTTATTGTCAAAGAACAAAAACACGATGAGTGGAACACAGACGTCGCAAGGTGAATTCGTCTTCAAGTGTCCAGCTTCCACAGATATCTACCACGATGCTTTTATTAGAACTACGCCACTCGTACCTGGACCTTTCTTCGTTCTCGTAGCCCATGATGAGATACTCCTCCCCAGCAGTGAGAGGAGGACACAGGCAGGACGAGGAGTAGTAGAGCATCTGTGTCTCCTTCGGAATGTTGACCAGGGAGGACTTGAGCACCTCCTTCACGTCCACCACCGCCGTGGGCTCCAGGCCACGATTTCTAACTTCCCTCACCCTGGCTCTGATAACTGAAGAGCGAGAGAACATAGCTAAATCTCCTCTTCTGGACAAATTCCCTCCAATATGCAGTCAAGAAATTAGAATATGCGTTCCAATGAGGTCCGATTGTCAGATTAAAAGTACCTTTTGAAAATAACCTTCCATGCTGGTGTAAATAAGAAACCTATGCAATGGAGCAGGATTTATTTTCATTGACCAAAAAAAAAATATATTATGGTCTCTTTGGGTGTGCCTCAAGGACACCCCGTTGGTCCCAAATGTTTTCATTTTACTATGTTATATCTAAGTCCAGCCGAACTGACATTTTTTACATAGTTCATAAAGCCTACTGGTGTCAAACGTTGAATGGACCAAAAGTTTGCTGATACCTTCATTAAAAAGACATGTGAAACAAATAAATGATTTTTAGTGTCTTCACTGACCAGCTTACTGAAACCACTTTGCCCTTTCAGGAACTAATTTGATAGTTTCAACAGAAATAATGCGCATCCATCATACTTTTACCTGATATTGGTCCAATTAATTCTCATACAGCGCTATAGAAGTGTCAAAGACAGAATGCACTACTGGACCTCAGAGTGTTTTATTGAGAAGGATTATTAGTTAGAAGAGGAACTTGGAGCCTGGATGTTAACGAGTTTTTGTATAGAAAAATTTGTACACATTGTATTTGTACATTGTATTGTATATCGTATACAAGTCTCAAATGACTCACCGTAGTTATAGTTGTTGTTCACGTAAGTTTTCTGTCCCATTTTGACCGTCTTACACTTGCAGCGATCTAGAAACAAAACAAAAATATTTTTATTGGGTTATATTTGGCATTCATTTCGTTAGACCCTTAAAGCCTGCATTTAAATTACACAACCAGATGCTAAAGTAATTAGAAATAGCTTGCTTTAATTTTCCATTTGCAATTAGTCCAAATTTAGGTGCGATGCTAATTAGCGACACTAGGCTGTTAATAGAGATAAAACATATTTTCAAATCTCAGTCATAAGATTTCTTTCTCCTGCCTGAAATGGGTGGGGCCTCACCTCCATTTGGTCCCTGGCAGTGGAAGTTGTTGGGGTCCATTGGAAAGTCTGGACTGGATTCTGTAATGGAAAAGCAGAGTTTGATTAAGGCCCAAACATAGCGGAGCTGGGAAAATGAATACACTTTTATGTGATTTGGCCCTCCATCTGGGATTATACCACTAAAAATGATTATTTATAAAAACTCAGATCAAAGTGGAGATTTGTGAAAACTTTGTGTTTGCTTGTGTATATGGAAAAACAGAGATTTATTGTTCTATGCGCTGCAGTCTGCAACGAATAATGTGCCAATATATAAACATATTTGCTTTGTCATGGTTCCCAAATTAACATTGTCTTGTACTTTATTAACTTCATATTCTAATGTGCTTTTTAAATGTAAGGGTGTCCAAATCTGACACTAATATCGTAAATTGGTCTGATATCAGCCAAAAAAAAAGTATCGGATTATATCAGTCTGCATCTAAAGTCTCCAATATTATAGAAGTACTCCTCTCCAGCATTTAGTCCGCACCGGTATTTCTATCCACCAGAGTTTGTATCCCACAGAGAACCATTGGGTCCGTTTCTTTTTGTGTCTATTGTTGTTGTTCTCGGTTTGAGTGATGTCACTTGATCAAGCCTATTCTAACGTTCCACACTACAAACTGAATAAATATTGTTGATACTTGCAGATGTCTTATCGGGCCAATATTGATATTGGCTAATAATCAAAGATGCGATATTGGTATCATATCGGAAGTGGAAAAGTTGTATTAGAACACCCCCATTTAAAAATAGTTCAGTCTATATTTCTGTCCACACAAATGAACCTTCTGTGTGACATGTTCAACTCCAACCAGGAAGTCATCGTTGTTTTGAAGGATTTTGATTGGCTGGCAGGTTTTAGCTTGGCACTACACTGCCTCCTATGGGTTTGGCATGGTTATAACAACACAAAGGGTGTATTTGCGCGATTTAATGTGGATAAGATCGTTTCAGAAACTGAACAACAGTACTTTTTAAACGATGCAGCGTTTTTAGACAGATGTGCACAAGGTCTTAATCAGTCGCATTTCAGCCCTTTAGCCACTATAGTTAGCACTGCTATGATCGCACTTTATATTTATGATATCTTTGATTCCTCTTGTTGGAAGGTTCTACATAAAACAACAAACTTTTGTTGTTTATTTGTATATTTTATTCAATTTTAAAACCTCACCTGGGTTACACCTGGAGGGGTCCTGGAGGTATGGGTCTGCAGAAACATGGAGGGAAAATATTCAATCTTTCACAAACAAATTGGTTTTCTTATAAAGAAAATGGAAGGTAGAACTTGTCGTTACACAGAGCAATATGTGACTGGTTTGGTGCGCTGGAAGAAAGATTCGAGATAGATCTGATGCTAAATGTCACCGATTGATCAAAACTTGTCAGATGTAAGATCAACAAGTGTCTACAAGGCGCCAAGCTGCTTTCTGTTCTCGTTGGAAAGAAGAGAGTTGCTGCTCAGATCCGCCTTCTAGAAAGTTTGAATCAAGCCCAGAATCTGACAAAAATCCCACACACGATTCCAACCGTCTGCGGAGCGTTTCTTCACAGCTGCGGATCGGATCAGCGCGGCCTCGGCTGAGGCCAGATGAGCTCCGTTGGGTGGGCTCGTGGTTCCCCCCGCCCCCGCACGCACCGGCGCATTCGTTCGTGCTGTGTTCCATGCCTGCTTTTGGACTTCGGGGGAACATTTTGAACGTTTCGCCCTGGCTGAACCGCAACAAATCACAGCGAGAGGACAACCCAGAAGCCCCCGCCACGTCCAGCGGGCCGGGGGCGTTTTGCCGCAGAGGTCAAGGAGATCAGGATGAGGCTGTGTGTTGGTTTTCTTTTTTGTTTTGTTTTATTCTTCAGGACTCCCTGCTCCCCGGCTCCGCTCGGAAAGAGGCCAAGGACAGCGAGGTTTTTTCTGAGTGTAAAACGAGTGGGCTGCGTCTATCAAGGAGCTCTTTGAGAAAGTCGGTGGGAGTGGGATCAGAGGGGGAAATGACTCATGCTATCTGTTTGTGAGGAAAGCAAAACAGAGCTGCAGGAGAAGGAACGCGGCCAAAAACGCTGATAGGACTCGGCTTCTCTGAGAAAACGGGCCACGTCTGTCAGAGAGACAGAGAGAGAGATAGCATGCTGGTAAGTTCTCCATGAAGCTCCTTCACTTTGTGGCACTTACAGGCAGCAGGGAGGTCAACTTTTACACTGCAAAAACACAAAATACTGGCAAGTATTTGTGGTCTAGTTGTTAATGTAAATATCTTATTATACTTTTAAAAAGGGCAAAGCTACATAGCAAGTAATTTTTCAGCAAGATACCAGAGCTTGTTAATAATTTATTCACATTGACAAAAAAAAAAAAGTGCTTGTTGCATTGCCAGATTATTTTTTTACCTATTAGGGGAAAATGTGTCACTACAAGTGAAGTAATTAGCCAATGGAACTTTTTAAAATAAATATTTTTTTATGACATATAAAAGAAAATCAACTCTGAAAGTGTGACGTGGATTTGTATTTAGCCCAGGACTGTCCAGCGTTTGGTGTGGGGCCCATTAATAACCATCTGAATTATTTTGTTCAGGCCTCAGGGGTCTGGTTGATGCAGATGAATACTTTTATTATTATCTTTTTTTTTGGCTCTAGTTACCTTTATTTGATAGTGAACTGACAGGAAGTGGGTACTGAGAGAATGGGGTAGACATGCGGCAAAGATCACCAGGCAGGGAATCGAACCTGCGACGACCACATCGAGGACTAAGGCCTGCGTCTCCACAGCACCCCGTTCTTTTACTTATATATCTTTGCAAACAAATAAAATCATCCTGAAAAAAACCCCATAATTATTAAGTATAGTAGAAACGTTTTATGAGTTACACCACGGGTCACATTAACAGAAAGTTTTCCACATTTGACTGTTTTTTTTTTTTTTAAACCACAAAATAATCTGAAGTTTTGATGGACTACAATTTACACCCCTGACTACTCGGTGCAGAAGAGAATTTCAGAATGTCCTCTACCGTTTTAGGAATGATTATGTGAGTACCTGGTCCGTCCGCCTTGACGATGGCCTCAGGTGAGATGCACACGCCGCGGTCGTACAGCGGCAGCTCGCTGCAGGCCAGGCTGTCGGGCCAGCTGTGGTTGTACCGCTTCATCACCGGCTCACAGCCGGACTTCGCCTGCTCGCACACCGCCTTGCAGGGCTTGATGGGCTCATGCTGGAAGTCGATGGTGCAGATCGGGGCATACATGGCACACAAGAAGAAGAGTAGGTCTGGACTGCATCCAGTACCTGGCAGAACAGAAAAGCGTAGAGGTTGTTTTTGTTTTATTAAATCAACCATTAAATTGCTTTTTTGTTTCCATTTGGTTTGATTGGTTTGGATAGCTTTTACATCATCAATTGAAAACTGCTTTTCGTATTTGCTCAGGTCTTCTTTGACACTAATTACTTAGTGAAATGAAAAATTTGAAAAACTTTTTCAGTCTCTTTTGTTCTGCATGTTAAATAGAGACTTATTTTCCACTTTAACATCAATGTGCTTTGGGTTTCTGAGGTAAATCCAAAGCATGGAGCCTAAAGTTCTTATAACCACTGGACCAGGGTGGTCATAAGATTATAAGCTAAAAACTAAAACACATCTAAACTAAAGTGGAGGTCACCGATTCTTGGGTTATATTAAGCAATACTAGTAAGATGGAAGCATCATCCTGATACAAAAACAATTCGAGCTGAACATCCTAATTATTTATATGTTTTGTTTGAAATCTAGTTGATCTGTAAAGCACATTTCAACAACAAGGCAGTTCAAAGTACTTTATACCATAAAAACATCATACGGTCACCAATTCCAACAATTCCAATTATGAAGCAATCGGAATTGTTGGAATTGTTGACAATTGCTTTGATAAAATAAGTAAAACATTATATTTTACTTAAAGCAATTGTCAAAATCAAGCAAATATACATCAGATATATTGGTCAATGTTCCAGTTACTATGAATCAAAGGTATTTCTAAATAGGTGGATTTACGATGTAGAGGTTCCGTATTAGTCGATATCAATAATTCTTGATTACGTTTTACTTTTAAGTATCTGAAATACCAAATTGGGGACATGACTTTTCCTGTTTTATCCACAGTTTTCACTTCACACCATTATTTTTTCTTTTTTTTAAGCAGTTTTGAGGCATGGTGGTGAAATATGAAACTGCTGCTGCGCAAGTTACTTAACAGCTTGTTGCTAGGTAACTAAAGAAAGAGTGAGTAAGTTGATGCCACCAACCTTTCTTTCTTCTGTCAACATCCCCCAGAATGCTGTTTGGATCTGGATCGGAGTCCAGTGAAATGATTGAACATTCTATTGGACTTATTTTCTATTGACATTGATCATGTATCTATGGTGATGTATATTGCTATTGGTTAATTGCCAAGCTCCAGTTTTTAGCCATGATTTAAGTTTTAGTTTGAAGCATCTTGATGTCTTGTAGGTAGCATGGTGTTGAATAAGGGCAAACAGAGTTCTAGTCTGTAGCAACATAGGACATGCTTCAGTCTGACTTTACAAACCCTTCACCCTACATTCTGTCATTCTCCCATTCACACACACACTCACACACACATATTCACAAGATAATGGTTGTGGGCTACATCTGCCTTGGGGCACTATGGCAGACGTGAGGCTCAGTTCAAGGAACAGTTGTGCCAAACAAGCTGTTTTACCAGTCCAACAGTCTGATCTTAATCTTTACTCCCGGGATTTGGGTCTTGACCAAAAGAGCGAGATCCTGTAGAGACATTGAACTGCATCTCTTCACCCGATCTCTTGGACTTCAAGATCGGATGGGGAACCCAGTTGGGGAGCTCGGAGTAGAGCGCTTCCTCATCAAGAGGTGATCTTCCACTGAACCTCCCTTTGGAGGTTTTTCAGGCACCGTTTAAAACTCAGAGGAGGGAATATTTATCCCTACTGACCTGCAAATGCTCTGGTATCCCCAATGTGAGTTGGGGCTTTTCCAGGGAAAAGAGGCGACTTGGTTTGCCTCAACAACTTGGTTTCATAGAAGAGGACAATAATGGATGGATGGCAGTGAGGTTCAACATCAAGAACATAAAGCAACTTCCTTCCTCTCCCAGGAGGCTCCTACATCTGCTAAATGGAAACATTTTTGAAGGATGCTTACTCAGTCTCAGCTCAGTTCATTTGAACTTGAGTTGTTGGTTTTTCCCCTCAGCAGGAAGGACTTCTCTTACAGCAGAGCAGCATGTTGCATTCAGGAACCGCAGACCGACCGCATGCAGGAGGTGCAGCGGGACGGTTACCGCGACTTCCACCCCACGGCACGTTTCAAACAAGACGGAACCAGAAGAGGCTCAAAACCGGGTGGGAGATAAATCAGCCTTTTCATTGTAAGACATGCCTGAGGTTTGGCTGCGCGGCCTCACAGTGAAGTCACAGAAAGATGTTGAACTCATAACCCGAAGCTGCTTCCTAAATGTTGGATCGTGGGTCTCTCGTTAGGATGTTTTGTTTTTAGTTTATTCAGAATACAGTAATGCCAAAGTATTCATCACATTTTCACATTCTGCCATGTTCCAACCACAAAATTCTCTGGATTTTATAAAGTTCTCACCTCATTGACTGACATCCTGCCACCGTCAGGACTCAAAATGAAAACTTAAACCAAGGCTAAAAACCAAGACTTGACAGTAAATCAATAACATATGTGACTGATAGCAATTGAAAATATATCCAATAGGATGTTCTAGAATTTCACTAGACTTGGTGCCAGAACCGCACAGCATTCTGGTGTTGTAGGCAGAGGAAAGGCTTTAGCTGCTCAGTCTCTCACAGCTAGCTAAGCTAGGCTGGTAGCTCAGCTTAGCTCTCACTGAACCGCTGCCGTAAACCCTTTCAGTGTTGCTATGGTGATATCTTTAGGATTATTGTTGTGCTTTCAGGTGAACTTCAGTCGTATTCTCGGGTATTTTAAGGATTTCACCAGGTTTTCTCCCAGGACTGCTCTGTGTTTACCTCTGTCTGCCAGCCCTCCAAAGAATCCCCGCAGCATGACTCTCCCACCACCATGTTTCAGTGTGTGGGATGGAATGAGTTTTCTGTCAAAGCAACATTTCACATGCAGTCCAACATGTGGAACCAGAGTTCCTCCTGCCACATTTTCTATGTCGGCAAGTGGAAGTTCTCTGGACTTTCCTTCAACAGTCGCTGAGTCTTTAGTCGGTTATCCAAAGCCCAAACTCTTTCTCCGTTTTTTCTCCTCCATTTGAGAGAAAAAAAGAAAAGCGGCTGCGTTTTCAGCTCGCTTTAAAATCAAAATATCCGAGCGCGTTGTCCGAAATGTGACAAAACAATTCCTTTTGCGATCCCTGGAAGGAATTTAAAGTAATTTGGAAAAGACTTCTCTTTCAAATCTTAACCATAAATGTCCACTTAATGAAAATCCCAATCCTCAAAAGTATTCGGCGCAAACAGAGGCTGGTGGGAAAAAGAAGGGAAAACACACAGGAGGCTTTACCGACGTTAGTGGGATCCACCCAGCAAGCAGTGTGGATAACTGAACTGTATTTCCTGGCAGTTCATCCAGATGTTCCAAATCCAGTTGGATGTGCAACAGCAACAGAAAACAAGCGTCAACGAGCACAGCAGACGGCAACGTTTCGCCCCCCAGGAAAACTAAAAGCCACAATTTCTTAGCCAAATCAAGCTCTCCGTTTTGTTGCAAGAGGAGAAAGTCATATTTACTATTCCCCCTGAGATATGTCCTGATAAGAAGCAGAAGTCGATACAAAAACAAAGAAAACCCTCACACAGTCAAATATCTTCGGTCTATAGACTTAGCTGGTGTGTATGCAGAATGTGCAAATCTACCAAGTATTTTTATCCAGTTCCTCGTGTAAATATCTTAGTTCACCCAAAATAAGACAAAACCAACTTACAAGTAACTTTTCAGATTTAAATCAACAAGCGCTTAATGTCGATGAAAAAGTACTTGTTCCACCGGCAGATTATTTCACTTCTAATATGGGAAAAGTGTCTCATTTTTCTAATATGGGACATAATTCACATCTGTGGGATTCGTGTAAAGCATCACGGTGGCTCGGGTGCTCAGTCTCCGCGTTTCCACGGCCTCGTTTTTCCTGCCAGGGTCATCAGTACCTGGCAGGCTGCGGGAAACCCGATCCTCTGAAAACCAGGGGGAGGTTCGGCACAGCCGAAACAAATATTCGTCGCGATCAATCGTGATGAACATTTGATATTAAAATCGCCACTGACTAATTTAGTGACCAAGTAATCGTTAGCTGGAGTATGCAGGCTCAATTTGAACAAAGGATATTTGCTGAAAGAACAACACACTCAGAGCACAGATTGAACCAAAACTGTAGAAAAATAAATAAATTTTTGATAAAACATTAAAAAAAACTTTCTATGTCTGTATCTGACGTGTCTGTTGCAGCTTCACCTGATTCAGATTCAGTAAAAAAAAAAGAAAAAAAAAAAGATCAGATCAGGTCTGAACTGAATCAGTGTTGAGTTAAACAGAAAGCGCTGAAGTTTCCACGTGTTGATGTTTTAACTGCAGATTTATCCTTTTCCACAAATGTTCACTAGAGGAATGCCGTGTTACTGCATTTTAGGCAATAACGTGTTTGTTTTCTTTACAAAAGGATTAAATTACTAGCTGTTCATGTAATTTTAATCCGGTATTAAAAAGACGTAATGGGTCTAATGGAAAATCTGCAAACTGTGTCAGTTTTATTGATACTATTAAATCGTTTAATCAATATAGAAGTAAAACATAGAGAAAAGAGTGCAGCATGTCTACCTGGGTGAAAATTAGGGACAAAAAAAAAGAATGCATTTTATTTGGGGGGTTGATTATTTTCGTCTAAACTTCATTTCCTGTTCTTATTTTCGGCAGCAGCAGGACATGAGTCACTCTGGATTTAACTCGCCCAGGTTTGCTTTTCAGCAAAAGCAGCAGGAAGCACGACGGTGGATGCGAGATAAATACTTTGCACTGTGAGACTTTTGTTTGTGCTTCGTTTGAAAAGGCCTCAACAGTGAATACTTGAAGACTTCACCCAGACATTTTTTTTTTCTTTCTCTGTATCGACCAGCAGAGTCGGCAAACCAGAGAAATCAGGTCCTGCAGCAGCAGCGACCTGCGCTGCTCCTGACCCTCGGCGTCCAACGCAGCCCAAAACCGCCGGAGTAAAACGGAGGACAGAATCACATCAGTCGTCTCACTAGTCCCTTCGTCTCTTTCTGTCCAAGAAGAAACAACTTCTCAGAATTCTGGCTTCCAGGTTTATGTGACAAATACGTTTCTTTGCAAAGAAACAAAAAGCTGGAATGTGAAGACTGAAGCCCTGATCACTGCCGTTTCTGGTGACGGTTGGACTCCTCTGAGGATGCCCTTTGTCACCAATTCTGTCCAAAACTTTTATGGACACAATATCAAGTCGCAGCCAAGACGTTGAGGGCATCCATTCTTTTTCACCTCAAGACCATGTCTGTGCTTCATGGAGAGAATTTGGTCCCATTGGTTTCATCAGGTCAAGAACCTTCGTGGTCAGAAAGCTGCCGTTTCTGGGTGGAGGGAAGAGGTTCTGTTTCAGGGTGTTTCCACACCTGATGGGCAGGTGGACTCGGTGTGATTGTTATGTTTCCGACTGCTGCGGTTCTCTGAGTCAAACAAATCAAACCCATTGAAAAGCTTTTTTCCCTTCTCGTCTTCGGTGGCGCTACACCAACAACCGCCGAAGGAAATGACATGAAGACCTCACAGAACAAGAGCAGCTTCCTTCTTCACAAAATGGAAAGAAAAATGGAGTGGTGTCAGATTTTAGGGGTTGTAGGATTTCTCTATTGTCTTTTAGAAAAACCATGAGCCATCTCTTTGCGTTTGTTTAGGTTGTATTTACCCAGAATGCCCTGCTTTTGGAGCAGCCTAACACTAACCCTTTAATGAAATAGAGACAAAGGCTTGAAGGTGGACCAGAGTTTTTTTTTGTCCGCATCAGAGTTGAAATTAGAGTCTGATTAAAGCGAACCAAACAGGCCTGGTGTGAACGTAGCCTAAGTACCTCAGGATTCCTCTGGGGGGCGCTGAACCTCACAGGCTGCTGGCCTTGCGACCAGCTGAGCCCCGTAAAGCACAAGATGATGGATGGATGGATGGATGGATGGATGGATGGATGGATGAATGGATGGATGGATGGATGGATGGATGGATGGATGGATGGATGGATGGATGGATGGAAAAGTTTATGATGAAAGAGTAAAAACTGAAATATGACCTGATTTATTATTTTTTTTTTTTTGCACAAAGAGAACAAATATGAAATGCATTTAAAATGACACCAGATAGATATTTAATCAGTGGCATGTTTACCCAGATGTGAAATTGAAGATCCTCTCGATTATTTTGTTTTGCTAACATGAAAATCCTGTCTGGTTAAAGTTGCAAATGATAAAAAAAATAAAACCAAGACCAATTCGGTCTCACTGACAGGTAATAAAGTTTTTTCCCCACCGTTTTCTGTTTTACACGAAAGAAAAAGCTTTTTTTAAAAAAAAAAAAACAAACAAAAAAAAGAAACAAAAACACTAGTCAGCTTAAAATCCCAGATATCCCAACTCATATTTGTTTTTTGTTTTTTGTTTTTTTAAGTCTGGCTGAACTTTGAGGGTTTTTTTTTGTCTAAGATGATTTATGCAAATACCTACCAAAGAACCTTGAGGGATGCCCTTTTAAAAAAATTTAAAACACTGCTTTAAGTATATGTATATATATATATATATAAAAGAAAAACAACAAAAAAACTTTTCATTGACCTTTTGGGAGCAACAGGATCAAATGTCATATTATTGTAACCAGAATAAGGAAACTCGGGAGGATCTGTCCTTTGCCTAAAAACTTTTTTTTTAAGTAACTAACAGCAACACCTAAACTAAAAATGAAATAAGTGTCCAGATATGGTAGAAAACGTTTGACTTCCATGTCACGGTTCTCTGTGAGCGCAGCCCTGAACTCACCCAGCAGCCCCTCGAACTGCTCGATGGCCAGCACCGCGTTGTCCTGCGTGCTGTGGTGGAGGTGGTTCGGCATCTTGGTCATGTTCCACGGCATGGACCGGCACAGCGGGATCCGGACCGGCTCGCAGGCGGCTGCCCGGACGGCGGGCGGCCACAGGGCGCAGGACGCGGCCAGCAGAGACACGCAGAGTCCCGCGGAGAGCATGACCGGGGGCCCGGGGGAGGGAGGTGACCGGGCGGTGAAAAAAGGAGCGGCGGTCCAGGCGGTGCTCGGTGAGGTTAGATCCAAACCAGGACGGGGACCCGACCTGCTGCTGCTGCTCTCTGCTCCTGCAGCCGGAGCAAGGGTGGAGCTGCTTTCTTATGCAGACTCCTTCCACCACCTCCTCCTCTTCTCCTCTTCCTCAGGCCCTCCTCCTCTGCCATGCTCACCTCTCCTCCTTCTCCTCCTCCTCCCTCATCCTCTGCACTAAAAAACAGATTCCTTTTTGATGAAAAGTCAACATTGCTTAAGCCCCGGAAAGCTCCTGGGTGCTTGTGCCATTACAACTACAGGAGTAAGTGTGGGGAACTCACTGGCTGCAATTCCCTCCACCTAAAGTTGGAGGAATCCCACTCCAGGCTGCATTACACTTCTATATTCAAGGTATACTGGATGCAGTTATTCATCTCCTGTCTGTTTTGGTGTCGTGGGATATATATGCCTGTCTGTTTCTCGTTTTGCGGGGCCCCAAACTACAGTGAAAAAATGTCTCACTCCATACGCGGCCCACTGAAATGCCACCACCTATTACATCTTACAAGCAAGGCAGCATGCAGTTAAAGGGGCTGTTACATGTGTTTTCAGGCAACATAGTGCCAGAACAGAGCATAATCAAGTAACTGTGTTAACGTCAGTTGTCATAAAAATGTTGCATATTTCAAATGTGACTTTAAAAAAATCAGACTTTGTAATTTGACACCTTGAAATTGGGCCTCTGTCTCTTTAAGAAGCTCCTGCTCTTCCTGAAACTCTGCCTTCATGAAGTCATCACAACATGGCTCCTCTACTGACCCTTTAACAGCGTTTTTACCAGCATTTCACTGAGAACTAGCTACTATAATGAGCTCAGCTAATGTATAATTACACCAGGTGTTTGCTAATTGCTGCTGGCTAGTCAGAAGGAGCCCGAGGGGATTAGAGGGGGTGGATTAAAGGACTCCTCAAACATGCATAAAAGAATCAAAGCAACGCTCCATAAGGGAATGACATTACAACATGATGTGAAATTTAAAAAAACAAAACTATCTTACATAATAATGCTGTTTTAATTTTAGTGAGATGAGGCTGAACATGCAGCTTTAGGGCCCCCTGGTGACTAGGAGGCCCCAAGCAGCCACCAAGCTACATGACAAATGGTCTCCAGGGTCTCTCTTTTTTTTTTAAATTATTTATTTATTTATTTTTTAAACAAATCACAGTTTATTTATAAAACACTTAAGATAAAGCACTTTACAAGTATACTGAATGAAATGAAATGAAGGTCGTAATAAGTACATAAAAACGACAAGGTTGACATAATTAATTAAGTCATAACACAAAGGCTGGCCTGATGATGGCGCTATATGGAACTATACACTGGTATTAAAAGACAAGTTTCAAAACAGGTTAAAAATCCTTTACTGATCCAACAGACCTCACAGATTGTTTCAAAGGCTAAAAGAAGATCTTTTTTAACTTTTTTTATAAGTCTCCGATGATAAAAAATAGTAATAATAATAATAATAATAACAATAATAATAATTAATAAAAATATTTAATTTCAAAATCAAACATAAACAAACTTGCTATAGTTAAGACATTATTTGTGTTTCACATGAATGGAACCAGAAAGCATCTATTTAAAAAGACGTACAGCATAATGTCTCAACATTTTATTGCACAAGCTCCTTCACATACGATTTTAATAAAATGTCCTATTTAAATTGCACAAGAAAGCACAATTTTTGCGACGGAAAAATTGCAAAGTGGTGATGTTTCGACATTAGCCCGTCTATCGATCAAACTTCATCCTCGTCAGCCATGGTTAGAACACCAGGGAAAAGATGGCAGACATACAGGACAGTTTGGTGAGAACTGAACTCTGTGCATTATTAACATTATTGTTATTACTTTTTTTTCACCCATAACCTCACTCGTGAACTTGCCTTGCTTTCTTTATGTGTGGATTACTTGGGTTTCTGCCGACATCTGGTGTGAATTATATGCCATTGGCCCCATTAGAAATATTTAACCTGAGAAAGAGTTAACACATTCACTACTTATTTCTTTTACTGTATGTTTGTTTTTATGACATGGCAGAGCAAACTGAACGAGATCATATCCAGCTGTATCACCACTTAATAGCGTTGCTATGCAGACGCTGGACCTTGGGGAAAATTCAACATGGACTGAGCTGCTATCTGAATTCAAAAGTCTGGGAATTGTTGCACTAGACAGTTATTCACAGAAACAGAGCAACTTGCTGGTTGCCTCACAGCTAAATGAGAAATAATTCTGCGGAGAACGGCTGCTCACCTGCATTCACTCGGAAGCAAATGTCTTTCCTTTAGTGCGACACAGTCGACTGATAAAGTGATGAAGTGAAAACATGTTTTACATTTCATAAAACATACAGGCAGAATGTAGAGTAGACAGATTTGTTGGGACCTTAAAGAGACTGTTTGTCATTTATGGGACTAGTAAATCAAAAATCAAATCAAAATTTATTTGTATGCCACATTGGAGCAAGAAGACAGCTCAGAGTTCTTTACATCATGAAAATATGAGAACTGCATAAAAGCATAACAACATTGTACGATCACCAATTTCAAAACCAGTTACAAACGTCCCATTTTGTCAAATGCCATAATCAAAATAACCAATACCCATCAACTATGTTGATCAATATTCCAGTCGTTATGGTTCAAAAGTGACTTTAAACAGCTGGGGTTTTATTCTTGATTCAAAGGAGCTCAGTGTTTCGGCTGTTCTGCAGTTTTCTGGAAGTTTATTTCAAATTTGTGTTACATAGAAGCTGAATGCTGCTTGTCCATGTTTGGTTCTGATTCTGGGGATGCAGAGGAGAACCAGAACCAGAAGACCCGAGAGGTCTGGAACGTAGTGCATCTTATAAATTAGAGTGTTGCGTAAATGTGGCAAAATGTCTCCCCAGTGATCTCAGAAAGCGAAACTCATGTATTGTATAAAATGATCATAGATCGATACATTACAAGCTTTTTCTTTTTTCTTGTAATTTTTTTGATGATTATTTCTTCCAGAGAATGAAATCCCAAAAGCCAGTCTTTTAGAAAAATTCCAATTCTGTGGCAAAGGTCATTAATGGAAACTCATGTTGTCACAGCCTAATCATTGAATTAACTCGAAACACCTGCAAAGATTTCCTGAGCCTTTAAATGGTCACTCAGTCTGGGTCAGTCAGCTACATGATCTGCTAACTGGACATGTCCAGAGGACGGTGATGGACACCTGTCACAAAGAGAGGAGATCGGGAGTGAAGTTAACACGGGTATCTGGCAAAAAAACGGTAACATGTCACTCTGACTGACTGCTGCTGAGCTTTCGGCTGCTTTTCGTTCATCCTCGCAGTCTTCTGAACCCCCTGGGGGAGAAAAAAACAACAAACCCTGTCAACGTGCCCTCAGGCCTGGTTGCAAAACCGTCGTTCTCTCTGAATCAAGTTTTCAGATCAAATCAGTTTTTTTCATCGAGTGGCAGCGGGCGTCGTGGGAACCCTTTACATCCGCTTAAACACAGAAGCGGCAACTCGACCGGTCACCAATGCTGGGAGGACTGGGACGAACCCGTGACTGACCGAGCGACTGGAGGCGACCTTTGACCCAGGCGGGGCTTGTGGCATTAACAGCCCCGTTATTGGTCCATTAAAACTGAGTATGACGCAGCAAACTGAAGCACTTTGTGTGTGTGTGTGTGTGTGTGTGTGTGTGTGTGTGTGTGTGTGTGTGTGTGTGTGTGTGTGTTGATGGTTAGTAATGATTGTCAGATGTTGGAGGAGCTTCCCATGTAAGGGTTGAGTTACAGCCAACACACACACACACACACACACACACACACACACACACACACACACACACACACACACACACACACACACACACACATATTCACACCCTTGGCCTCTCTGGGTTTTCTGACTCATGGATCAACATGCAGAGAACTGAATCAGCACTTTGTCTTCCATCATTCGTTTACCTCTCTCCTTCTTTCTGTCTTTCTCTCCTCCACCCCCGTTCTCGACCCGTTTTTCTTTCTTTCTTCTGCATGTTCTCATGATTTAATCTCTACAAGTGTTTTTCTTTCTGACGTAAAAGCTTCTTTTCGTTGGCAGGAAAAAATCTTATCAGAGGAATGAACACACACATTCCCAAAGGTAAACACGCACATAGACTGGAAGCGCATTCCTTTTTCCCAATCTTTTTCTGTCTCTGTTCTCCCCCGTCCCCCTGGACTCCCCTAACATCACCCCTTCTGCCAGATTTTTAGTTTTGTCCCGTCTTTCTGCAATTCCTCGTCTCGTTCTCATCACTTTTCAGGTTTCAGATCAGAGGAAGGGGCTTCTCGTATCCCTGGAATGCATTATGTCATCGATGGTCCTCTCTCAAAGATAGCTGTGCTAACGTGTCCTGGACCGGGGTGGTGCGGGAGGGGAATTGGGGGTGAGAAGATTCAGTTTCACCCAGACAGAAAGCTAGTTCTCGCTGCATGTGGAAATATTCTTGGAAACTACCAAAATTGATTCCAACATAAATAAGACTGCAGCTGTACACACACACACGCACACACTCAGGGTATTGCGAAGGATCGAATGTAATCTGGAACAATTGCCGATTTTGCAGCATGTTTGCTGAAAAAAGTGACTGGTGGCTGCACTGTTGGATTTACGACGCGTAGTTAAATAAAGCCAATGCAGCACAGGCGGACATATTCACTGCAAATAGTTTTCTTCCTCCTCTAAAACCTGCTGCCCTCTGCAGCTGGAAGACATAAAGTCATCTGTGAGGGTTTACCCTTCTGGTTGAAGACACTGTTCAGTAGGTACTTGGAAGGCCTTCTTGCCAATCAAAACACACCCTAGCAGGTTATACGGTGTTTTTAGCACTTAAATGTCCATAATAAAAAGGTAAATGAAGCACCATGTGTCCTTCATATGGCTTCAGGTTTGCTCTGGCTGTTAAAGGGGCAGCATTATGCTTATTCCAGGCACATAGTACCATTTTATAGCACAATCAAAAAACTGTTACCTTCAGTTATCAAAACATTGCTGTGTATCAGTCAACCATCACAATTTAACACCTTGAAATGGGGTCTCTGTTTCTTTAAGAAGCTCCTGCCCTTTCTGAAACTCCACCTTCAGGACGTCATCACATCATGGCTCCTCTATTAAAGCTTTAACATTTTTAACCATTGATCCTCATAGTGGTAGCTCCTATAATGCGCTCAGCAGATAGTGCAGTTCCACCTGATGTTTACTAATTGCTGCTGGCTTCTCTGACGGAGGATGTTTCTAAGATTTGGCTCGGTTTTCTTGACTCCTCCATTACTTGGTGCCAACAATTCTCACCACGACCAGCCTGCACCAACCTTTACATCAACATGAACCAGGATCCCTGAAGCCTTCTCTAATCCATGCTACAGGGAAAAGGGCCCGGCAGGGTGTACCTAATAAAGCGTCCAATGTATTTAAAAACTCAAAACAGCTCTGCTTTCATCTCTTCACCTTGAACATAACCGAAGCACAATTTGACACTGTTACACAATTTGACACTGTTACACAATTTGACACCGTTACACAATTTGACACTGTTACACAAAGTACTTACAAGTAATAAAATGTATTTATGTTTGCGAATAACTAAAAACTACATTAATTCACTCAAAACCTAACTAAAGAAACATTTCTGAAAATCATTTGCATATTGGTGTATATTTTTAAAATATACATTTTAACAAAAACATGCAAAGGGTATTTAAAGAAAAAAAAGTTCACCCAAAGTATAACTTTAGTAATATTATATTTAATTGTAATATAAAGTGTACTTTGGGGGGGAGTGTCAAATATTTGGATGGATTAGAAGTATGGTTTTTAATGCATTTATTTTAAAAATATCTTAGAAAGTACGTCCAGTTGCAATAATATTAGAAATACATTTCAGAAAAAAGCAGCCTGCTGAGAACATTCATGAGGAGATTACTGTCTAAACGTGGCTGCATTTCTGTCAGGAAGCCGAGCAGCAAATCTAGAAATATGGCGCCCTCTAGTGGCACATTTGGAACATCTACCAATTGACTAAAGCGTCTTTAAATCTAAGCCTGAATTTACGAAAATGTTGTGACCTAAATACCTCAAAACTTCCAAGTTCTCCCTTGTTTATTTATTTATTTTAATAAACGAGTAACCTCATTTTTTGGGGGTGGTCATTGTTTCCAATATGGGTCCAGATTTCAGTCTTTTTTTATTTTATTTTGGTATTTTTCATTTGAATTGGAGCATAAAGGGGAACTTAAAAAAAAAATTAAATTAACTTTATTTATTACAATAAACAACCATACAGTTGTACTGTGGATATAACACAAAAAGACAATAATAATAATAATTTACCAGAGGGGGAACATAAAATAAAACATAAAGTCCAGATTTCAGTCTTGGTCCGGTTCAGCGGTCTGTGTGACGTAGCTCGGTGGCGGGTCTCGTGTTGCTCAGTAAGCCCCCCTCCTCGTCCAGGTGACGCCGGGCAGACGGGTCGACGTCACACCCCGAGCTGCTACAGCTGGAGAAAACGATGAGAACAGAAGCGCGGGTCGTTGGTTCTTTCTGTGTCCCGGTTTGAACTGGACTCCCAGTCTGTTTTTGTTTTTTGTTTTTTGTCACAGGAACGATTTCAAGGCGACAAGCGAAGCCGACCGTCTGATAAAGCAGGTAATGGACACTCCCTCCCAACTCTGAGACACGTTACCGCGCTTTAGCATCAACCCGCCAGAGGACGAAAAATGGAAATTTGCAACAGGCTGGCTATCATCTCATGTTTTTACATGGAGACATTCATTAACGCACGTTGTGCCATTTAAAAAAACAAACAAACAAACAAACAAAAACAAAAAAAAACAAAAAACTTGAACTTGAACTTTAACTGTTGCCTTGAACTTGGGCAACAAATATTAATGTAAATTGAAAAATGTACATTCTGGAAATGTGCTCTTTGGGCTTAATGAATATTTCAGCAAAAAATAAATGAATAAATAAATATGTATACAACTTTCATTTAGAATGATAATCAGTGTTAATTAATGTCCAGTTGATTTACCTCAAATCACCAGTGATGGCTGATAATCACAGTAAATGACCAGAAACTAAAAGTAACCAGACTGAAACAGAAGCACCTCAAGATGAACACTAAAAGTCAATAAATGTTACTCAAATCACAAAAAAATTAAAGTGTTCTCTATGAATTTCACCTAAAATAGTTCCTAGCTGACTTTATTCAGGCCTAGGAACATTCAGTCCATCGTCGACCAGGTTTAAAGACGTTCATAATTTTTCTTTGACGACTGGAGACCCGGTGAAATGATCGCAGGACGACTGAGAGACGTTTGGTTTCCCTTACTGTGTTGGACTGCAGCTGTCTTTCTAAGGTTGTGTGTTTTTTTTTCTGACATGAAGCCGAAGGAGACATTGGCCTATCCACTCTCTGTGTGTAAAGAGTTGTGTCAGATAGTCACAGACTTACACAGTGTGGTATTATCACAAATGCTCAAATACTGAAAAAAGTGGCACGAAAAAGGATCCCAGAGGAACTCCACCGGTAATTGTTGCTCGCTCAGATTTATCATTACCAGTTCAGTCCAGTTTGGTGCTGACTGAACTGAACTGCTGCTTACTGGTCTAAAGTGTCTTCTTGGTAGTTGTGTTTGTCTCATGTCGTCTTTACTTTGAAAAATTACTGAGCATTTTGACTCACGACCAGCCGTTTTTTTTGACAGTTTGGGCTTTCGGTGGCTGGACTTAAACAAAGCTATTCAGAAAGAAGGTGACAACATCATTAGAGCATCAACGCTCAATCTCTGAACTTACTCCAGCCCTCTAAATAGACGGGCAAATGCACTCTGAAAAATGTAATTATCGTGTGTAATTGGTTCAGTGAATGATGAATAATTAAGTTGATGAAGTGCGGGCAATTATCTTCTCTGGATTTTTTCTACTGCTTTGCGGCCATACCATGTAATTCTACAGCTATTTCATGTTCATTGTGTCAGAAAATCGTTTTTTTTTATTGGAGATACTGTGCAATACCTTGATCTTGAAATATTCCACCATCATCAATATATGACTTGAAAACAGCCTCAAAACAACAGCATTGTCAATTCAGAAACAATTTCAGAGACAATTTATTATGGTAGATTTATTGGGATACATCAGTAAATATAGGTTATTCCGAATGACGGCAATATCAGTATCGCACATTGATGTCGATACAATTTTTCACATCAATCAATCAACCAAGCAACCCGTTGATAAAACTTTATTGATGTAAACTTGTTGCTGAGCAACAAGGCATTTCAAAGAGCTTCACATCATAAAAACACAGAAATACAAAGTCACAGAACAAACAAGTGAAGAGTTACATTTTGACACCGTTACTCCATATTTCACTGATTATGCTTCAGCAGCAACTCTATAAACAGCTGGGTTTCTACTCTAGATTTAAAGGAACTCTGTGTTTCGGTTCCTTTTCAGTTTTCTGGAAGTTTGTTCCAGATTTGTGCTGCATAGAAGCTGGATGCTGCTTCTCCATGTTTGGTTCTGGTTGCGAGGATGCAGAACAGTTTAATCGCATCCATTAAACACAGATACGATAACGTGGTGATGCAGTCGAGGCCGTTTCTCACCGACGTTCCCGTCCGTCTTCTCAGGTCTGGTGAAGTTTGGCCATGCAGTCGTTGACCCAGGAGATCCGGAGCTTCTCCCGGACTCGCCTGCGGAAGCAGTGCACCCGAGTGACGTCGCTGAGTGGCCGACGCATCATCGAGACCTGGAAGGGTTCGACGATTACCGTGGTCGAAGACCCTGTCCCGCCAGAGAAGATGCTGGGCTACATCCCAGATACTTCCTGGGACCTGCAGGTCGGCTTCGTAAAGCCCTACCTGCTTCTGGGTGAGAGTGGCAGAGACAGACGAACACTCACTCAACAAATGTTACGTTACCAAGTCAAGTTTATTTGTGCATCACAAAAGAGCAAGTACTACTGGCAAATGATTTCACTTATTTTAAGACATTTTTACCATGTTAAAAGTTAAATAACCTACCAGTTGAACTTGGTACTGTTTCATCAAAATTAATAAATTATTCACTTACAGCAAGTTGAAAAGTTTGTAAGTTACTTTTGTCTTATTTCAAGTGTACTAAGATGTTTACACTAGAAATCTTACCAAAAGTACTTGGTAAGATTTTGTGTTTTTGCAGAGCGTCAGTATATTGTTGCTCATTTTTATAACTCATTCTAGTTTTTAACGCAGTATTTTAGTTTCAGCTGTTGTTTTGGTTTACCTCCACCCTGGTCAGCAGTCGGGTTCACCTCCTTGGCCTGGATGTCACTTCAGTCGACTACCACAACCTCCCGGATCAGGGCAGTCTGTAACCCAAGTGCAGAGGAGACATGACCCCTCAGGACGTACATGTGACAGCTGGATGAACCTTTGACCCGCACTGAGCTCGGCGTGGCAAACGGATCCTCGTTTGGGTCCAGCGTACTCCGAGTCTGGAACTACGCGTCTAATTGACTCACTGTGTGTGTTTGTGTGTGTGAGCAGGTTCCCAGGATGCTGCACACGACTTTGGCACCCTGAGGAAACACAAGGTGAGCAGGTCAGGTCGGGTCGGGTCACACACGACTCCAGCCTGTTATGAACTGAGCATTGGGCAAAAGTTTTGGGTTGGCCATCTTTTTTTCGTCTTCCGCATCTATAGATAAATATTCATATGAAGCACCTTAAACAAGTATTCCTGCCCATCAAAGCTTTCTACATTTTGTCCCATCAGAACCACAAATGTTGGTTTATTTTAGAGGTATTTTATGAGGCACAGCAATACAAAGTAGTGCTTCCTGTAAAAGGAAAGAACAAAACAAAGCAAGGTTTTCAACATAAAAATAGGGCAGGTGTGATGTGAATATCGTCACCTTCCTGAAACAATAGCCTAGGCCTTTTTTTTTTTAAAGGTTTTCAGTAAAGATGTACTGGTTGTTTTAAGTAAACAAGTATTAGTATTAATGAAAAAGTTCCAGTTCCACTGACAGATTATTTAGCTTACAGCAAGATGTTTTTCTCATGTCACAAGTGAAATAATCTGCCATTTTTCATCAATATGAAGAATTATTTACTTACAACAAGCTTCTACATCTTGCTGAAAATGTACTTCTAAGTTAGTTTTGTCTTATTTCAAGTCTACTAAGATATTTGTACTAGAAAGAACCAAATTTACTTGGTAATATTTTGTTGTTTATTCCACTTCAGGGTTTAAGAGTACACAGATTGAGAGGCTTCTTAGCGCCGCTGGCCCATCAGCATCGTACCCTGTAAATATCATTTTCTCGAGAGCTGTTAACCGAAGACAAGCACAGCGTAGTTACGCACTCAGTGTGTTTATATGCAGCCTGAATGCCTCTCATTCAGAGCGTCCATCCGTGCGTGCCACACACTTCGGTCCACCAGTCAGCCGTTCTTCCTCCTCAGGTTTCGCACATCCTGAACGTGGCGTTCGGCGTGGAGAACGTGTTTCCGGACCTGTTCATCTACCGGACCGTCAGCATCCTGGACCACCCTGACGCCGACCTGCTGCAGTGCATGCGGGACTGCTGCGACTTCATCCAGCGGGCGCGCAAAGAGGTAGCGCCTCCGTCCTCGGGGCAGATTTCCTCTGCAGCAATGTGTCAAAAGTGCTGCAAATGAATTCTGACCCTGTCAGCCGACCTCGGTTTAATCTGCGTTTGCAAAACCGATAACATCGCAGGGATATCAAATGACCAGATGAATTTAAAGGCTACTGCAACGTAAGGCGAAGCACTTTAGATTGTACTTTCAATCGACAGTACAAACGAAGAACTTGACCTGAACAACAAAAAGTCTAATCAGTTAAATAAGTAAAATAGATTCTTTTCCATCCCACGGAACATAAAAGTGCTTTGACCGACCAAAATTCAGAACAGTTATGTGCTTTTATTTAGAAACCAAGTTCCTTAGATGTTTCAAATGTTGCCACAATTCAAGCACAATTTATCATAATTATGAAACAGAAGAAAAATGAATCACCTTTTGCTGCATTTGCAGCTGCAGATCTTTCTACCAGAGACTGAAATCTTTGCCCGTTCGTCTTTCCCTCCCGGTTGTGACGTGGCTCAAGTCTCGCCACGTTCCACTTTAAGTAAAAGAAAACAAAATCAATCAGGATGTGCGGTTGGCCCCCCACCTTCTTCAAATCAGGCAAATTTTGTGCAGCAAAATTTTTTGTTTTTGATAACATCATTTCAAAGATATTACAAAATGTTTACAGAGGTTGTGAAAGGTCAAGCAACCCTTTCACCCACCTTCTTCAAATCAGATGCAATTGGTGTCAATCAACTGAACTACGATTGTTCTAGTTCGTACAGCAAAAATGTTTTGTTTGTGCTGCTTTGGCTTTGAAGATATTAATGAACATTGAAAGGTCAAAAGGTCAACCAGCCCCACCAATTTTAATAAATCCAGATGACCTTTTGCGGCACAAACAAAGAATTTCGCTGCACAAAACAGCAGAAACTTATGACACCAATTTTGTCTGACTTCAAGAAGGTGAGTTTGGGGGAAAACTTAACTCACGTAAAGTTTTGGCATCAGAATGAAGTGTTTTTTTTTTTCTTTTTCGCAAAACAGCAATAGAAAAACTTTATTTTTATTTACTTTTTTTTGCAATACGGGTCACATGATCAAGACCAGTGGCGTAAACCAACGAAGAAGGCAACAACAGGAAGTAGTGGAAGGACGGTGACATGGAATGTTTTTAACGCGTCACGGTCACAAACTCAATCACGTGCGATTTTGATCGCGCTTCTTATGTAATGCAAAAATCACAATTGCAAAATTGCGTCTTTTCGACGTCGGCAGAACGTCGACACGGTTTTGCTCCCGTTTGTAACGGAAACGTTTCCCACATGACTTTAGCTGAGATGACAGCGCATTCTGCCTCGTGTTTGCAGTAGCTGAAAAACATTCCCTTGTAACTCTTCCATAAGTCCAGATTTGTGGAGTCCTTCAGTAATAACTTCTTTGAACTTCTCCACAATGTGCTTCATGAACCCGGATATCGTCCTACAGTCTCTAACGAACCTCTGAGGCCTTCATGCTTTTGGGTATGAACAGTTTAGTGTTGTGACAGACGTCCTGACATCTTTGCCACTTGCTTCCTCTCCTCATTTCCTCTCCTCTTTTTCAGCTCTGAATAATAGATGCTTAGTTTTGTTGATGTTTTATTAAACAGCCTCTAGATCAGATCTCGGTGACATACAAGCTTTTAGCAGCGGAGCCTGGGCCTCACCTTAACATGACACCACACACACACACACACACACACACACACACACACACACACACACACACACACACACACACACACACAGAGTGATTAGGCAGTCATTAGAGGTGTCTGATTACTGGAAGTGTGTATGAATTCCTGGTGATGAAATGGTTCTGTGTAAGTGTGTGTGTGTGTTTTTGGTAATTCCAGCCCTGATAACCAAACTGATTCATTTACTTTGAAATGCAGGCTCAGATTACCCAGCAGGCCACCTGGTTGATCGTGACCAATAGATATTGATGTCGCTATGACAACCCCAAACATCTAATTGCTGAAGGACGGACAGTAGAAGTATAACAGCTTCGCAAAATGTGCTGCTTTTAAATTGCCGTTATAAATTTTTTTTCCCCTCAGCAGATTTTCAAGCTCATATTTGATTTCCAGATGCAACTTATTGTTTTCATTGTTTTGCAAGAAAAGATATAGATATACTTTTTTCTTGATTCATTTGTTCTTATCATGCATTCCTCACCATTTAACCAAAAGTTTCAATGTGAACTTTTCCTACCAGCTATATTTCTAAATGTGATGAAGTAAACAATTTTTTAAATCTAATTTTGGATCATTTAATTGGTTTGTCCAGCGCTGTCCTGCTGTCCTGCTGTCCTGCTGCCCGGCCCGCCCCTTGCCGGGCGGTGTGAAGCGTTCTTTTGAAGGAACATGTGGGCTGTAATTGAGAAGCTAATGACTTCCTAAAGACACAAACAAACAAGCTGTTTAGTTCGGCTCAAAGAGCTCAGAGAGCCGAACTAAACAGCAGCAGGTGAACAGAGCCAACTTGTGGTCAAATAACGCCACTGCAGCAGGCGTTTGAAATCCAGCAGCTTCAGCTTCCATCTGGTTGTCAGGTCCTCATTGCTTTCAAAACTGTTAGTTTATCGATGTATAAAAGGAAACCGAACCTGGGGGAACGCTGGTCGTTGCAGACAATTTCATGTATTTCTAGAAAACAAAAGCTTCAATTATTTGTCAATTTATAACCCAGTTGTATAATTTGACGTGAACTTTTCTCTTACACTTGCTTTTCTGTCCCGGCCAGAGACAAACTATTAGCCAAATAAAGAACTAAATGATTCCATAAGGAACTAAAACAAAGCGGCAGCTTTCCTCCTCGTCTTCACCAAGTCATTGTGTAGAATAGCTCAGTTTAAACAAAATAACCTTTCAACGATAGCTAAGGTCATGCATCTCTGGTGTAACGGCGAGGATTTTTGTTTCAGGCGATTCAAAACGACTATGAATAAAGTAAAAAGGAACTGAAGGGAATGTTTGCATCAAAGTTTGGCTTATGTAATTATTAATAACTATCATGAAAGTTCACTTTTCATCAAATTATTAATAAGATATTAAGTAATAGAATCAGGAGAACCATTTCAGTCTACTTAAAATCAATCAAAAATACTTCAATAATCCCAGTCTCTCATGAAGGAATGAATCCAACACTATCAGACAGCAGATACAGCAGCGCCACATGGAGGATGATTGGTAGCGCTTAAACCCTCCTCCTGGCTCTGATAGGTTGATTTCTTGTCACTACCCTCTCGCATCATAATGTCACAACATAGTGTGGAAAGTTACATATCAAAGCTTTTGGAGACTAATTTATTAGTAATGGTATAATATTAAAAAAACAAGACAATTGTTCATCATAGAGCAACGTGACCCCCAAATGTGAAGCTGATTTGTGTGTGTGTGTGTGTGTGTGTGTCTTAAGAGAACAATGGGTCTAAAACTTGGACAAGCAGCTGAGCCATTAGAACAGGGGTCACAAAAGTTTGTTAGAGTTGTGACATAACTAATTGAACTGCTGGGAAATGTGATCTGATTCATTTGCTTGAGGGAAGTCCTGTAGTGCCAAGCACAGAACCTTGAGGCATACCACAAGTCAGTCGTGTTGAAGAGAAATTGCCATGACCAGTAGCGACGATCAAATACTTTAGAAATTTGAATCAGTACATTTTTTCTTGGCTTCAAGTTTAATCAAGCGTTGGTCTCAGTTGTGACGCGACTGTGTTTCAGAAAGGCGTTGTGTTGGTCCACTGCAACGCTGGTGTGTCCCGCGCCCCGGCTGTTGTCATCGGCTACTTGATGTCATGTGACGGACGGTCCTTTGAAGACGCGCTCTCACTGGTGAAGTCTGCCCGGCCGGCCTCCTCTCCCAACCCCGGCTTCCTGGAACAGCTGAGAAACTACAAACCGCCTACAGTGAACGGCTCCAAAGACTGAAGGCTGGTGAAGGTCATACAGTCCGACGAGAAATCTCTGTGATTGCAATAAAACATTGTAAAGAAACGTTTAAACATTTCTTCTGTGTCGATTTGTTTTTCGTGGTGCAGGAATACTCTGAAGAGTTTGCAGGAAATGTTAGATACCAACCATCAGAGTGGAATTAGGCCCAAAAATAACTGCAACTATCAAAACTTCCTGCTTAATTTCTATTTATTTTCTGTGTTTTATGCCTTCTTGTGAGTTTTAAATTTCAAAATATTCTTCATGAGCTTCTTACCAGCAATAAGATCTCTCTTTTACTCTGATGAATTTTTTTCCTACATTTTAAAGCTTCTATCCAGTGATGTATTTCTTTTTTACTAGCAACATCATATCAATGGTGACAAAACAGTTTATGACGAGTAGAAATGAATTGAACTTAATACAGTCAATTCACATAAAACTACAACAGATGTATAGATGGACATCTTGAAGGCACATTACAAGACAAATATATAAACTCAGTTCAAGTCAATCAGACAGATTAAAAGTTAGTTTTATACATTCCGATGTAATCCTTGTCATAATGTTAAACTCCATTTATTATCTCATTTAACACTTTCTAAGTTAAAAGTATTATTTGTTTTCCAGACATATAATGACATTAATAGCACAATAACTATTTTACCTTCAGTTGTTATTTATATCAAACATGACTTAACTTTAATTTGACTTTGTACTTCAAAGCCTTGAACTTGGGTGTCTGTCTCTTTAAGAAACACCTGCCCTTTCTGAGGCTCCGCCTTCAGGAAGTCATCACAACTTTGCTCCTCTATTAACCCTTTAACGTTGTTACCAGCATTGTACTGAGCAGTAGCTCTGATAATGAACTCAACGTTTGCTAATTGCTGTTGGCTAGTCTGAAGGAGCAGAGTGGGGGAGTTGTGGGCTCTGTGAGGTGGAAACTTGGAACCTGCAGCTCAGAGGAGAAGCTCAAAACTCCTAGATCCATCCAGGTGTTTTCCACAGCTGAATGGTTGCCATGCAGATTAATGGATCTCTCAAACATGCACGAAAGAATCAAGACAACACTCCAGGTATGTTTTCAATGAGGGAATAACATAACACAATGTACAGCACAAAAAAGTCAATGTTGCGTATTGCTGCCCCATTAAAGAAGTGGCTGAGGGGTGGGGCAGCTGCTGGCGAGTTGTGATTCCAGACTTGATGGAATTGGACTTTTTCTCAGTTTACAGAACACAGATGGAAAAGAAGGCGACACAGACCACAGCTGAGGTTAGAGGTCAGTGGGCTTGATTGCAAAACTGAAGCAAAAAGAGAGAAAAAAGAAAGAATGCTGGCATAATTTTCAGTTTATCACTTTCTTAAATTCTTACCCTTTAAAATGTTCTTTCAGAAAGAGATGAAGAAGCAACTTTTGTTTATTTTATTGCACATAAAAAACGAACTGTACTAATAACTGCTAGTAGATACAGCAGGCTGAGATTACCTGAATATTTGATCACATCAAAGCTCTCACTGAGGCAATTAATAAATTACAACTAAGGAGGAAGTTTGAAAAAAAAAAAAAAAGTACTCAAATGGGATGATCCAGATTGGATTAAAACCAGTGACCTGTGGACGCATTAATGATGAAAGCTTCCCAACCCATCACTCCAGAATCCCGTCAACACTCAGCCTCAGGGTGATTATTTGCACATGGACGTTGGATGCGTCGCACGCGGGTCTGGATCTCTGGACGTCTTCACGTCACGAAGCTCTGACTCGACTTCGGCTGTGATCTGAAACACAGACGTCTCAAAGCTGCGGGCCAGTCGGCGCTATGGGTCGGGCCTTCACTGCTGTCAGGATGCTGCTGGGCGTCGTAAAGATGTGCGCTCTGACCGGGTATTTGATTTGGGCAGCTCTGAGTTTTTGTCGCATCCCCAAGAGAATGGCTATAAAAAGACAAATACAGCAACTCCACAACAGGTACGTTGGCACGACGGGAATGCAACTGTTAGTATATTTTTGAAAAACGATTGGAGAAATAGGCTGGACTCACTCACTGGACATTTTGTTAGTTGTACCTTTCTAGTGGCAGTTTGGATGCTCTTCATAACGCAGGTTGTTATGGAGGGACGGACATGGTGAGCAGTAATACTTTGGCAGGTTGTGGCATATAATGTTCAGTAAGAGCTAAAGGGTCTTGGGTGTGTCAAGAAAAGATCCCCAATCACTACACTACCTCCAGCAGCCTGGACCATTGATCTCATGGAGCCATGCTGTTATGGTCTTAATGTCAAACTTCTGTCTGCACCCTCGGCATGCTGCAGCTGAAATCAAGAGTCGTTGAATCCGCCGCCGTTGTTTCAGTCTTTTATTGTTTTAGTGAATTTGTGTGAATTGTGGCCTGACTTTCCTGCCCTCCGTCTACTTCGAAGTTCAGCCTGCCGTGCATTCGGAGCTCGTGTTCCCCATACCTTGGTTGTGACAAGCGGTTATCTGAGCTGTTGTCCGCACTCCTGTCAGGTCAAACCAGCTTGACCATCGACCTCTGACTTCTCACATAAGCAGCAGTAGATCTTATGCAAAAACAATGTCCTGGAAAATGCGATTAAAGCACATAGTTTGGTTTTGAGCACAATCCCTCTGTGGTTTCAAAAGAATGCTGTTTGGAAGCTAATGTCGGTAACACTTTATTTGAGGGGGTGCGCACACGACTGATATGATACATCCATGAAGGAGTCTTCATGAAGGATTAGTCCTGCTTTTGTCCAGTTTACATCCTCCCTAGTTTGCTGAAACGCATTTTTGGAACCAGCTGTCAGGAAATTAGCAATTTTTTTTTCCCTGCCAATTAATGTATTAATTACTTTCTGGATGGAGTTTAATAAGAATTTTCATTGCTATCCTCACTTTCTTCATTGGGAGATTTTGATTTCAAAGTGAAATAATTAATGATCGCTTGCAGCAAAGCGAACTGCAAAAGTAATTTAAATCCACACCTTTTCCTGGGCCGGCCCGGGTGAAAGTCAGCTCCTCTAAATCTGAACGCGGAGATGCCGAAAGACATCAGGAGGTGTCTGTCCCAAAGCAGGAGCTTACGTGTCTCAAGCGATGGCAAAAGAGGTTGGTGGACAGAGAAGGGCTTCGTCTGGACAGACGCCAGCTGCTGCCTGAGAGGAGAGCCAGAAAGGAAAGCTCTTGATTTATTGCTTCGTTATGTTAAGATCCTCACCTTTGTCATTAAGATATGAACCATGGCCCAAAGAACAAAGTCCTGGATGCAAATATAACAATACATTTATGCCGATGATCATTTCCAGGCGGGCCTCGACGGAGATCGAAGAGAAAACGTCATCTGCAGTTCACACAAACAGATGTGAACTATTTACCTAAGACTGATCTGGTCTAGATTCAGATTCGCTGCAGGTTGGATTGGTCCTTTTGAATGTTTTCTCGCTGTGAGACAACGTTCTGCCAGGCCCCTCTGAATATTAATGCATTCATTTAATTAACAAAATTACAGTACCGTCTCCAGTAATTTGATTTTTAATCCTCGTCAGAGGTCATCTGTTGGAGCATGACCTCCAGCAGGATTTAAAACGGGATTGCTACTCCATGAACCAGGTCATCCATCAGTGTCAAGGTTAATGAAAAGAGTTGGAAAATATGGCATCAATTATAATATTGATAATAATCATGCAAAATGACAGTTTAATCCTAAAATGACACAGAATTTTCAATTCTAAAAATCACTGAGTTTTTTTCTTCGAAAGTCAGACTTGAATGAATATGAGTTACATTTAATTTCCCATTGGGATGAGTAAAGTATTTATGAATGTCAATTTGAAATAGCCTTCCTTGAATTGCACTATTATTGCACACACTATTAGTAATTATTTTCAAGAAACTTTGCATAGGCCCTTTCACCTCAGGCCTCTTTGAGCTTAAATCTGTCATGTTGGCTATTTTCTAAAGACATCTATAGCCAAGGGATTAAGAGCTTTAAAGGAGCAGTATTATGTGTTTTGCAGGTACATAGTTCCATTTTGTAGCACAGTCAAGTAACAATTTTGCCATCAGTTGTTATAAAAATACTATATATGTCAAATATAACTGAAAAGAAAATTGACAATAATATTTAATGCCTTGAAATTGGGCCTCTGTCTTAAACTCCGCCTTCAGGAAGTCATCACAGCATGGCCCCTCTATTAACACCCCGATATCGGACCTGATCGCTGGTCTCCAGCTCCAGGTTGTTTCTCTTTAGGTCCAAAGATACATGCCGTACATGTTTTAGGCGTTTCCCTTCTGTCTAGCACCGGGCTTGAGTAAGAGGCTCGACTCGATGGCATGAAGAGGATCCTGCTCATGCAATCAGTTGAATCGGCTGCTCTGGAACAGAGACACGTCTAAAACATGTGGGGCAGCAGAGGACCGGAACTGAAAAACTCTAGCTGTGTTTCCATTGACTGTAGACTTGCGCAAATTGAAAATACAAAAATAACTTTGCTTTATAGAAACACGCTATTTTTGAAAAAAACAAAACAAACAAAAACAAACACATTTTTCACCAAAAGGTTTTTGCTGTGGTTTCTCGGCCGTATCTAGAGAGATGAATTTCGCAAAACTGGAGTGCTGTAATTTTTTGCGTCACAACAGTCACGTGATCAACAGCCGGATGTTACTACTGGAGAAAACAACAAAGAAGATGATGACAGGAAGTGGTAGGAGGATGATGGTTTGTTTTGAACAATGTGTAGCTGGCTCCATCAGAGCTCTCACAGCATTGCACCATTCATTAAAATCTTTCAATTCATTTCTTATATGATGGAAACACTGCAAATGCAAAATTGTGTTTTTTTTTTTTTTGTATTAACAGAATACAGAGAAAATATTTGCGCACGTGTGTGTTGGAAATGCAGCTACTGTCATAAAGCAAATAACATAAAAATATTTTTCCCAGTGTGGGTTTTGCATGGTGTATCTACATCATCTCTATTTGTTCTCTCTGCATTGACCAGTGGAGCCTCTTGATGGCGCTAATAGCTCTATTCACTATACGATTGTTCCATTTGACTGAGGATGTGTGACTGTGATTTTCAGGAACATTACATCATCGTTGTCTAAAGCCCTACACACACACACACACACACGCGCACACACACACACACACACACACACGCACACACACACACACACACACACACACACACACACACACACACACACACACACACAAGCAACCACTGGCAGCAGGTCAGAGGTCAGGGCAGACTGGGATGTTTCGTTTGCACCTTTAACGTAAAGTTCTGCTCTTCTGAATCCGGGAGGCGGGGAGAGATGAGGAAGAGGAGGAGGAAGACGAGGAGGAAGAGGCAGGTCTGTCGGCTGCAGGATTCCATCACTCTTGGCAACCGTTGTTGAGTTTCCACGGAAACACTAAGCCATGTTCCCTGCTTTCTCTTTTGTCCTCCTTCATCACTCTCTGCTCTCTCTCTCTCTCCCTCTCTCTCTCCATCCCGTCTTTATCGCTGGTCGACCTCCCCCTTGCGTTGCCACGACGATGCTCGGAGTCCGCCGCAGTGTTGGAGCGCGGAGTTGAACTGATCGCCTTCCTTTTGCTGTTTCTTCTTCCCCTCTTTAAAGACAAAAAAAAAAGAGAAAAAAATTGTTTGATTGCTTTGCAGCCTCTCACCCTCCATCCCCACTGGGCAGCCATTTGGACTGCCCTGCAGAGTGACATCAGAGGAAGTTGGATGAAGTTGGAAAACTCTTGTACTCTTCTTCTTCTTCTTCAACGTTGCGTTGATGTGTTTTCCACTTCGGCGATCTGAGACGCCTTTGCGGGGACCAAACTCCACTCTGTGAACACTTCTGGAGAGAAAGACAAAAAGAGAAAAGAAAAAAAAAACTTGCAGAGAGAGATGAGTGATGAGGCGGAGGAGGCGCAGCTCCCTGTGGGAGTGATGGAAACCGAGGAGGAGCAACAGGAGGGTGGACTTTTCCAGGAGTTGTTGGAGGAACAGGAGGAGCGGGAAGAGGTGGAGGAGGTGAAGATGTCACTCACGGAGGAGATGCAGCCATGCGAGGTCGAGGAGATGCAGCAAGCTGAGGAGGAGGAGGAGGAGCAGCAGCTGCAGGAGGAAGAGGAGGAGGAGGAGGTGCAGGGTGAGGAGATGCTACAGACTGAGCAACAGCAGCTGCAGGAAGGCGAGGGGACGCACACCGAGGAGGTGCAAGACTTTGCTGACACTCTGGAGCAGAACCACAACAACCAGGTCCTGATCCGACTCAGAGGAATGTGAGTAAACACATTCAGCTGACTGATGATGATGATGTCAGGTTGGTGCTGATGGTGCAGCCACCGGGACGCCATCAGTGTGGTCTCCTGGTTGCCGTGGTGATGTTGGATGGATGAAGGTTTGGGGTGAGGGGGAGGGGGGCGGCGAATGAGAGAAAATTAGTGTGGACTGGTGGGCGTGCAACATCCTGGAGAAAGGAAGAGAGAGAGGAAGCGTGCGTGTGTGTGTGAGTGTGTGTGTGTTTCAGCTGAGGTCTGTGTGGCAGATTTATTCATTTCTTTTTGCTTCATCCACCGACGTGGATTTTCTGCGTCGCAGCACGGACGTGCGAGTCCGAGTCTCCAGCCGCAGATATCGGAGAGAAGAGAGAAGGAAAGAAAATAATAAAAACAGCCCCTGCCCTCCCCCCCTTCCTCCTTGGGCTCTCTGTTGTTGCCATGGCAACGGCAGAGCGTTGCGATGCAGCAAAGTCTCTGCAAAGATTGACAGATCAGCACCAAGACGGAAGGGAGAGATATGCAAATGAAGGCAGGACGCCAGATGCAGACCGTTTGGAAAAGAAACACGTTCACTCGCTGTTTACAGCTGAACACGCGGCGACTCCGTGTCGAGGTGCCACAGTTTTTGTGGATTTTCTGCGGTTTGTCTGGTGTGTGCACTTCCAGCCTTCCAGTTCAGTAGCTCCACTGCGTCCTTCCCAACTTTCGTAAATCCCTATGAATCATCATTCTGCGCTCAGGTGCTTGAACTCCTGCGTCTTAAAACGGGATAAACAGCAACAAGCAGAAGATCAAATACCTCAATAAAAGTTTGAGAGACTGTTGTTGTTAGATAGCACCTAGGAAGTTGGTTCCTGTTCAGTTTGTTATGGGCTGAAGACAAAAAATAATGTGTGAGTTTGTGCAATATATACTCATTTATCTTCACAGACGTAAACTTAAAGGACATCCCAGTTTTGGTCCATTGGGTGTAATGTGATACCTACCACTCTACGGCAGCCTCCGACCTGGGAAGACTTTCAGGGGGGAAAAAAAATTTAAAATCACTCTTTATGGACCTTGACCTTTACACTGGGTAAAAATCTGGGACAGGAAAGGACCGTCCCCCAAACTATTGTAAAGTTGGCAGCAAGAAATTCTCCCAAGTCTGTTGGCTTGCTCCTGAAAAACGGCTCCACACCATTACATCCTGCTCTCCACCCAACCTGAAGGTGTTGTTCTCCTGGCAACTGCCAAACCAAGACGCAGCCACTGGATTGCCAGAGAGAAAAGAGTGAATCATCACTCCGGAGGACACACCTCTGCAGCTCAAGAAGCCAGCGGTGACACGCTTAACAACGCTGCTTCTGACACTTTGAGATGCAGTTTGTGATACAAGAAGGACGCATGAAATTTGAAGGTCCGTAGCAAATGGAGTCTGTGAGAACGCAGCAACCACTGCGTACGATGCTCCCGGCGCACCTCACCTTCTGTTTTTCAGCCGTTCAGAGCTACCTTGTGACTTTTAGACACATCTCTTCTGCAACACACTTCAGTCAAATTAGTGTCTCCTTTATGAGGCTCTATAGAGGTGATTGAAGGTAATATGTAGAGGTGAATGAGGTAATACAACTATTTGATTCAGGTGCATTCTCAAGTAAGAATGGGCAACATGAACTTTCATCATGACATTTAGTGGTATTTATTGAACTGACAACTAAATCGAGGACAAGAAGTACAGAAGTGAACACAAATGTTCATACATGTAGGACAGGTTGGTGTGGAGGTGAAGCAGATTGGATGGAGTCACAGTAACTGTTTTCCATGTGGCTGTTGTATCGTGTTACTTTTGATGATGTAGCGTTTGACCATCTGATTGCTGGAGACCTGAGAGGAGTCATTCATAGCAAATTTAGTGTAATTCGGGCCTTGTATGTGAAAGTAATGCGTTTTAAAATTTTTGGAGAGAAAGCAAACTTTGAGGCCCCGCCCCTTCAGGACGCACAAAAAACTCAACTTTTGATAACTTTTAATCCCCAATTACATAAAGACATTTATTGTTTGAAAACATGCATCAGTTGGCATGCATGAATAAATTGAATTGATTTTTTTGAGTTGACATTTGATTTGGCTCTATAAAAATAAACTGAATTTAGCTGAATTAAAAGTATGTTTTGAAAAATAACCTTGACGCAAGTATGAAACATATTTTCATTAAGCCCCGTTTTAATGGGTTCAGTGGAATTAATTTTAAATTACTTTTCTATTAGCATGATGCCAATCTTAAATGTTATGTTTTCATTAACAGTAAACAGAAATTTATTTTGTAGAATTTATTGAATATATTAATTTAGACTAGTTTAAGTCAAAATCAGAATAAAAGTTTTGACTGTTATTATAGGCTGGATTATTTTAATGGCATAGGGAATACATTACTTTTGTAGCTTAATTAAAATGAAGTAAAACATGTCACACATTTTGTATTTTTTTTTTAGCTCTGTACAATTTCAGTGACATCATGGCCCAGGCCAACGGAGGAAGAAAAAAAGACTTTCCTCACCAGACGGAGGAACGAAACGTTTCCTCTTCCTGTGGCCTTTATTTTTACAAATCCTGAACCAATCTGGTAAAACACTTTTCGTAGAGCGTCATTTCTGTGAATGAATTTCCCCGCATCAGCAGCGACGCACGCTGATACGGATGCGCTTTTGCTTTTTCTATTACACTAAGGCGCTGTGCGTTGAATCAGCTCAACTGTAATCCCCAAAACCTCAAAAGCAAACATGTGAACATGAGCCAGCAGCCGCACACACTCCCTGTTCCTGCAGCTCTCTGGCTAAACGCTGCCACTCACACGGCGATCCTTTGTATTTGGGATGCAAGAGTGTTTCTGTTGGGATTAACACTGCGGACGCCCCGGACTATGTTGTCTGTTATGTCCATATGAGGACATCTGGATTTGGAAGCACATAATGCCGGTCTGATTTTTTGCAGAAGGCATTTGATGCCCAATGAACAAAACCAAAGAGGAAATAAAACATAGTGTCGTCAAGTAAGCAGAGACATATAAACATCAGCTTGTGATAATTACGAAATGGCAGCTTAATTGGTTGAGAGTAATTTGGGAGAGTTTAGTGCCAACGGGGCGGCAATTCAATTGCCTTGGTTTCCTGACACCAACACGGCGACCTCAGTCAGCGCCGCCACTCCGAACGCGGCCAAACCCCGAGGAGTTAACAGCCGACCATCAGCTCTTTAAATGTTAACGATGCTGCTGAACGAGCCAACGAACGCCCCGTCTCACCAGCGCGTAGTGTTTGGCACAACCAGGGGGAAACCACTGGTTTAAAATGAAACGTTAGCCTTCTCCTGTTTCTTTAAACCTTTACACTCAATTCTCAACCGTGTCCACCAAAAAGTTCAAACTTGAGCTGACTTGGCTGTCAAAAGCAAAATTGCTGAAAAATTAGTCATGAAAAATCCTCAATATTTTCCCAGAAAGATGAAAATACTGGGAAAATAACAGCAATATCTAAATTGCTGCGCCAATTTAAAATCTAGTTCTAAATCTTCAGACTTCTACGAAACTGACTCATGATGGAAAAGATTCTTGAAAAGATTGAGTGGCTTTGGTCATGCTGCCAGACAAAATAAATGCAACGCAACGTTTTCTCCTTCGATCTGCTCACCACTGCCTTCTCAATGGCACAGCAAACCAGCTCTAAGGACAGGACAAACACAGCTGTGAGCTTCTCGTCTTCTTCGCTCATTAGCAGCGTCCAGCTGATCTTTATGTTTGTGTTTGCAGCCATGTAGCTGGTTGCTTCGCTTTCAAAAATCTCCCATTAACTACATCCTGCAAACAGCGTCAATCTAATGACACAAAATAAGCTTAGTTTCTTCTTATAAAGCACATTTCAAGATGCATTGATATACTGTAGAGTGATAGGATCAACTGCTTATTATTTACTTTGCATCATATTTAGAATTGCTCTTTCTGGTTTGTTGCAGTTTTTTACATTTGACCAAACTACTCAAACGATTGTTTTGTCAATTTCAGATTCTTCATTATTTATTTTCCATTGGGTTGGAATGGAACAAATTGAAATTGAAAATGTTGTGCTGGTGCAGAGTTATCAGATAAATGTGTTGAGACCCCAAAGACCGCCAGGCAGTTGTTGGTATTTCTGTTGGGCAGCAGAAATACCGTCACACAGGACATGTGGATATCAGGAAGACATTTCGTCCAACAGCTTCAGTTACTCGATTATGTAAAATCTGAATACAGTTTGGTTGGTTGTTAACGATGCTGCCGAACGAGCCATGAATGCTTGTTTGGCAGCATCGGCAGAATTGGTTAGTATGACGAGCTCAGCAGGTGAACAGCTCCACCGGGTGTTTGCCGATTGCTGCTGGCTAGTCTGAAGGAGCTGAGCAGGGGGATTCGTGGTGGAGGCGTAGCTGTAGCTCATAGTAGGAGCTTCGTCCTTGAAGATGGAGCTAGGTCCACCGAGGCATTTTGCACAGCTGAATGGTTGCCACGAATATTAGAGTAGAATCAAGGCAACAGTCTATGTATGTTTTTGATGAGGGAATCAAATTATGACATAATCTAAACTCAAAGAAGTTGATCATACATCTTACTACATTATATATGTAACAAAAATATTTGCTCTGTGTCCATGAAATACACACCATTTGCACAACTTGGCAGTTCTTCTGTACTTGCATCTTGTTCTAGGAGATAGTTGGCAAGTTTAGAGATAAAACACAATTTTACCTGCACAAGTGTGTGTGTTGGTTCAAGCATCTGATGCCAAGATAAGCAAGATAAGTTGTTTTTTTTGTTGTTTGTTTTTGTCTCTGTTGCCAAATCCTGATACAAACATTGGCAAGTGAATCAGTCCTCTGTCTGCAGTGACTCAAAGAGAAACGCTGGAAGTGTAAAAATAAAGATCCAGTTCAGCGCAGAAGCTTGCCTCCTGTCCTGAGGAGGCTGCTGTTGCTGTTTCTCGGTTTTGTTTTTCTCTCTTTCTGCAGGTTGAGAGTGTTGACCTACAATCTCCTCTACTATTGTCTCCTTTCATTTTTTCCTCACCTTTGTCCCTTTCTTTGTTTTTGTTTTCCTTTTACATCCATCCATCCATCTTCTAACACCCTTGTCTCTAGTGGGCTCGGGAGGCGCTGGTGTATCTCCAGCTAACGTTCCGGGCGAGAGGCGGGGTCACCCTGGACAGGTCGCCAGTCTGTTCTGGTAGATTTACATTTGAAGTAAATTTCTAATAAAGTTTTATATAAATATATATCAAGTGGAGCATTGGGTCAAAACATTCCACTTGCGAAAGTAAACCTTTTAGCCCTCGCCTTGGCATTCAATGCCAGTTTGGACGCATTAAAAAAATAAAAAGTAGAAGAAGAATCTTGATACTCTATGGGCTGAAGCTCCCTGGTGAAGGTCTGTTCTTTAGGGATTCAGCTGGTTAGAATACATGTGAAGTTTGAGCAGACTTTGATGATCGAAGCTGCGTGTAAAGAAAGCGCTGTGTATTCTCCAGATGGCCTCAACAGGCAGCAAAGGGGAGATTTGGAGCATATGTTCGCGGCTGTGAGAGACTGTATTTCAATCTAAGACACGACGCTTTGCTGCAGAGCCTATAGGGTGCTGAGGGGGTGAAATAAAAATAGAAGTCATAAAAATGGATTCACTCGGTACACAAAGTTGTGCACATGGATTTTTTTAACAGGGATCTTCTGCTTGAGAGCGAGGCACACGGGGAATCGCAACCCTTCATTGTAAAATACAGTTTGTCCTGCGGAGCTGGCCTGAAAAATCGACAGACCTGTTCGGTGAGACGATGCAAAAACATATGCAATAACCCGCTGGTTGCAAAGGTATGCCCAACCTTGAACAATCAAGCTGCTGAATCACCTGCTTTTATAATCCACAGTCCCTGTGGACCGTGGTGTTCAGAGACTGCGTTGTTATCTGCAGTGAGAATAATGAGAAGGTGGAGGATAGCCTGTAAGAGGAGGTAATCTCGAGGGAGAAGAGTAATGAAAGTCAGCCGAAGCAATTCAACGTGGAAGGGCAAAACTGCAAAGAATGAATGTAGTTGAGGTGGATGATTTGAAGGATCTGGGGTTCTTCAGAGGGCGGGTGGGGTGAGGAAGGAGAGCACAGTTGGTGGAATGGATGACCTCCAAGTTTCAGGGAAGATTTATGGCAGAAAGGACTGAAAGAACAAAAGGAACGGAGACATTTTCATTAACCATGGAATTGTGCAAATTGAAATTGTGAAAATAAACGTGCTTAATGGAAAACACAATTTTAAAAAGACAACTTTCCTTCCAAAAAGAAATTGTTGCTCTGGGACGAGGTGTTTTTTTCTCGTCAGCTGAGAACCCTGTATATATTTCACAAAACTGCAATGGAAACACTTTTCTTGCATCACACGATTCACGTGATCAACAGTCGGATGCTACCACTGCCGAAAACCACAAAGAAGACAACAGGAAGTGGGAGGAGTATGATGGTTTGTTTTTGTTTTGGACAAGGTGCAGCTGGCTCCACCAGAGCTCTTACAGCAGCTCAGATAATAAAACGTGGTGTCACCCATGAATCCATAGAAGTTTTAAAAAGTATAAAACGCCGCATACACAGCCTCTCCCCAGTATAAGGTGCTTGCTGCTTCAATGCCTGAATAAGACACTGACATCACTGAAGATGAGAATGAAATTGATCTGCTAGCATGATACCGCAGTCATGACAACAAACAATGCTCATAGGTTTAATTGGATTATTGCAATACTTCCTGCCCAGTGTCACCATCAACAAGGACGCTTTGAAAATACTCAAATGTTATGAGTTACAACATTTCACTTCCCTTTGGGATAAAAAATTGTTTTTGAATTTGAATTGAAATGTTGAGTTTTGTCTGTGATTTATGTGATGCTCCATTTCAACGCTATGAAGCTTTCCCATGCTTCAGACAGCCATCCTCCACTACACTGTAAAATCTAATAAGTTCACTTTACTTTAAAAACGTTAGGAAACCGATTGCCTCAAAATCTCCAAGTAAAGTAGCTAATTCATTTTAAGGTGTCATAGCTATGGCAGTAAACCTGAGTGCCGTAAACTCAAAATCATTAGTAAGGTTGACTATAAAATGTCAATTATGACTACTACAATTTGTGAGTTATGTCAATTAAGCAGTACTCATAAAAATAAGTTATGCTTGCACATTTAAGTGTTCCCATTACTTGGAAAATATCAGAAAACCGATTGCCTTGATATGTTCAAGTAAGAAGAACCAAAAGTGTTAAGTTATTGAAACAAAGAGCCTGAATGGAAAAAAAATGTTTAATAATTAAACAAGTTTACCTTAAATACAGGGTTCTCAAGTATTCTTAAATACACATTAACCTGGAAACAAAGTTTTCCAAAGACTTTTTTTAGGGGAAAAAAAAATGACGACTATTTTTCTAGGGCAGCCTTCAATCTAATATTGAATCCTTCAAATGGCCCCCAGTTTTTAAAACTTTGAGAATGTTTAAATGTCTTTGTTGACTGGTGTGAAACAAAAACTCAATTTCAATAATAGATCCTAAGATTTATCATAACATCGATAAAGTGAATAGTGAAGTGATGTTTCTCCTCATTAACATAAAACCATTTAGTAGTCTTCAAGTGCAATGAGGCTCCCTCCAACAAAAAAGAATCAAACAAGAAATAAAAATCACTTTTCCAATAAGGGTAAAGGTATCAACGTTGATCCGTAATGCCACATCACATTCACTCATTGCATCAGAAGATTTTTTTAGTGATTGTATTTTTGGTTTTAGGGATTTATGTCCAAGTGAGAGAAGCACCCTTTGGATGAAATCAAAGGTGTACTTGTTGAGTGTAAAAATAAAAATGTAATAAAGATGACCTACAAAGCATGTCTTGAAGAAGTCCGTGTTCTCATCTCCAAGGATCGCAGGAAGGCCACGAAGCTCTGCCGTTCACTTCGCAGTAAAATCTGTACTCTGAATAATGATATCAAACACACATCACTCCTGTGGTAAAGAAGAATCGATTAACAGCTCTGCATACACAGTGGGGTTGTGTATTTTGTTCCCAACACGATAATAAAATAATGACTCTGTATCTGAGAAACTCACCTCGGGTCTGACTTGTTGCAGATACATCTGAGGTTTCTGGCCAACACTTTCCCCCTTGCTCTTGAAAATCTCAAAGAAGTGAGGGGTGTATTTGTCAAGTTCTGTGAAAAATTTTCAATCCAAGTTTTTGCTCGACAAGCGACAGAACCCTGCCAGAAACTGAAAGAAACATATGACAAATTAATATTTAACATATAGAGATGTTGGACCTCTCATGACTACTTTTCACTAGCAGGACACTGAAACTAATTCTGTAAGTTAACTAGAGACAAGAGATATTGCAACATTGATTCACTTATATTTTGCTATCTCTGTTGGGAATGTGCCCATAACACAGCACCACTCCTTTTTTTAAAAAAAATTAATACTATCACTTATAGTGAACTTGACAAGAAACAAAGAAAAAAGTCTTTCAATGTGGTTGAAAGTTAGTAGGCAAGCTAACGTGGGGTTAGCTTGCGAGCTAACGTGGGGTTAGCTTGCCTACTAACTTTCAACCACACTGAAAGGCTTTGTTTTATCCCGCCAACATCTTTATCCTTATCCTTTATGTGTAATGATTTGTTGCTAAATCATTACACATAAAGTTAACCTCAAAACCTGGACTTACGGATGAATTATACAGCTGAGATAACCAATATAAGTTTGTTAAAAACCAAGTGACAAAACTTAGGTGCAGCAACCGCCATCTTGTTAACAGTTTGGCGCTTCTTTCAAACACGTCACTCGTCAGTGGTCAACTGCGCATGTACGTTCAACGAGAGCTGCCGAATGGCATCATTCGAACCCATCCAGCAGAAAACTCGGCATCGAGTTTTCTGCTGGTTATGCAGATGCGTCTTGCTCACTCATAACTCCAAGTTCGGGTGACTTGCTGCGCATAGCGAGCGCTCTACCGTTTGAGCTCATCCCCCATGATGCATTGCGGACACTGATGTCATTTTTTTGGTCAGTGACTCCTATCATGTTTAAAAGTTTTAACATTTTAAAAGTTTTAAAACTTTAAAGTTTTAACATTTTAAAAGTTTTAACGTTTTAAAATTTTTAAAACTTTAAAACCTTAAAGTTTAAAACTTGCCCCGAACACAGAGGCTACAACCTGCATGTGGTCCTCAGTTCTTCTCTTTCATGTCTTTATTCTAATAATTATCCAAATTAATCTTCTTTATCGTTCTCACTCTTTGTTTTTCTTTGACTTCTTAAATCTGAGAAATTTTTTTAGTCTTTTCCAAATTGTTTTTTTTAGGTTTCTTTTGACTGTCCTGAAGGTCAAAATCCTGGATCTCAGGTTCTTCTTGGATCACAATTTCTTCAATGGCTCCAGGATCCTTAGAACAACCTGGTTCTGGTTCTGGTTGTCCAGGTTGTTCCTCCCCTGAATCCATCTAATCATTTACATCACTAATCGGGTTGGCCTTCCTCCTCAAGAGAAACTGTTGTTGGTCTTTGTTTTTGTTCAGAACTCGGCGTGTTGGATGATGGTAAATCTATTGTGGTTTCAAAGATATTTTCTGCGGAATTACTTTCTGCTGCCTTTTTCAATGTAGTTATGTCACTTTCATATCTAATGTTCAGGTCTTTATACAAAATGTTGACTTTGTTTAATTCATCCAGGGCATTGTTCAACTTCTCCTGCAGGCACTGAATCTCATTTTCCCACGTTTCCTACTGGACGGCTTTTTCCAATCTTAAGTTGTCCATAAGCTTCTTTTCCTCCTCTGCCTTCTCCAGGTAACATCTTCTCTCTTCAGTCATCTGCTGCTTCAGGATCTCAGCACTTTCTCTCTGAGCTTTAAGTTTATCAGTGAGCTCCTGATTTTTCTCGAGTTTTTCTAAATGATCCTCTTTTTCCTGACAGCTCTTGTCGGCATCGCTCCAGGTCAAGTTTCAGGGCAGCGATCTCTCTTTCGTGGGCCAACGTCAGATCATTATATGATTGTTTGGATTCATCTAATTCTCTCCGTAACAGCTGTTCTGATTCTAGCAGGGACTCAACTTTCGCTGTCATTTCTATCCGCATAGTTTCCATCTCGGTTCTCATATCGTCCAGTAGTCGTTGTTTCTCATTGATCTTTTCGTCATAAAATGTTTGTGTTTTGGCCTCTTGCCTCATCTGTGTCACATCTGCATTAGATTTTGAATTGAGCTCCTGGTATGAAGTCTGGAGCTTCTCAAGTTCTTCTTCCAGGGCCTTACTCTTTTCTTTCTCAGCATGCAGTTCCTCAACAAAAGCTTCCACGGTGTGGAAGCAGGACACCCTTACATCTTCATATCGCTGCTGTAATTCCTCCTTCTCCATGTCTTTTACTTCAAGCTGAGCCTGAGAATCAATCGCTACAACTTTCAGGACTTCCGGGTCACTGAATTTCTGCAGCCTTTCCAGTTCTACTTTGGCTTTGCAGGCCTGATCAAAAAATCCAGTTTTCAGCTCTTCTTGTTTTTTCAGCTGAAAATCCATTTCTTCTAGCTCTTCTAGTAGTTTTTCTTTCTCCGCATACCTTTTGGCCGTTTCTTTTTTTCGAAGGGCGCTCAGTCTTCGCACTTCCTCTTGCAAGTCGTCGGGGTTTGCAGGCGGGTTTCCCCTCCTTGTATTGGATCCCATCATTCCACTAGTTGATCTTCAGTGTGCTGAGACATTTTCTCCAAACTAAAATTGTTGATCAGTAAAGTATTGTAAAGGACGTCTGAACTGGTCAGTGGTATTCCAAGCAATGACAAATATGCAGAATTGTGTCACATACAATTCTGCAGTTGATGACGATTTAACGGTTCAAATTAAATGTTTATTTCAATATCTACAGTGCAGCTGTAGTAATCAGTTATTGTTTTCACAATAATTTGTAGATTTACGTCACAATTAAACCTCCATTTTCAGAACAGAACCAACAACCTAAATACTCTTTTTTATGCTGTTGTTGCAAATGGAAAAAGAATTGATAAATAAAATTCTCTGGGCAAGTCTAGGCAGATATGTCTTCCTTTCAATGGTTTTCGTCCTGCTCTTCTTTAATGAAGACCACATTTACTTTTAATAATTGTCCTATTGTCAACTTACCCCCTTTTGTTGATCTCTGCAGCTCTGCTTTGTTACCATGGCTCTCTTGACTCCTTCTCTGCAATAATGCAGGATGTCATTATTGGGTTACTTATTTATAACCCTAGCCCTAATTCTCCACAACTTTCCCTCAGTCCTTTCTGCTGTGTTCATATAGTTCATGTTCTCTCACAGCCCGCTGAGGTCTTCACAGTCACACTCATGTGGGACGGCTTTGCGTTAGTCTAGCAAACAAAGTCTGGATAAAATAAAAGTTTTTTTTGCCCAGAAGTCGGGCATCCTGACCCGCTGTGGATTGTGTGTGAATCTTGGCAACTTCAGACAATAGAGACACAAAGCAGCTCGACCCATTTGGCTCATCGTTCATGACTTCCTCTGCCCAGCATGCTGTGCGTTTCAACCGTCTTGAGTCTCTTTTTCATCACAACGACATTAATTCTCTTCTGTCGGATGTGAAGGCTAACAGACACACGTTTGCAAAGAAAACAAATATGTGTACAGGTTATTTGTTTTGGGTTTCTTTGTCTCCATTGTCACCATGGTAACAGCAGAGCATTTTGATGCAAAGACTTTGCAAAGAACAGCCAGACACAGAATATCTTTTATTTCATCTTTTTAAAGGATACTGACTCAGATTTGACCCTCCTGGTGTTCTACTTTGTGCTTCCCCTCCTTTGCTGGATCTTGGCGATCGGTTTGGAAACAGAGCGAACGGAACCGCCGGGAGGGGAAAATACCAAGAGAAATGAAAGTTAAAGGAACATTTTGCACCCGAGAGCTCATCAGACGGTTTTCTGGAGCGTAAAATGTAGCGTAAGCCAGGCAGGATTTCGAAAACAAAAGTCAAACTGAAGTGTTTTTTTTTTTTTTTTTATTAACCTGAAAATGAAATCAGAAAGAACCCGGGCTGGATCAGAAAGAGAGCCGCTGAGACGAAACCAGGCTGGCTGTTTCATGCAGTAAGAGAGAAACTGTTTGGACTTATGAACCTGTGACTGATCAGATGATGGGTTTTTATCCGGACAGTGTGACGGAAACACTTCTGTGTGTGTGTGTGTGTGTGTGTGTGTGTGTGTGTGTGTGTGCGTGTGTGTGTGTGTGTGTGTGTGTGCAGTTTGGGGGATTTTTGTTTTCTGCTAAGTGCTTTATTTTAATGGAGGATTTACTTTATCCGCAGGTCAGAATGCCTGGTATTGATGTGGGCGTAATCATTAGAAAAGCTGAAAAAAACGCACCCTGCAGCTGTTCGACAAATAACAACAACAACAAAAAAGCAACAACAAAAAAAAACGATCCGCTCACAGATGAAGAAAGTAGATCCAACGCGCTCAGTTATTACAGTGAGGAAAAATAGAGTTTGGATGTGAAATGACACATGAACAGGAAGGCAGAGGAAGCTGAAATCACATCAGGTGGAAGAACATCTCTCCTGCTGGTGGGGGGGCGTCAGCCTGGAAAAGTGATGAGTCATTTTCCAGAAACTCTCTCCATGCTCACCTGTCAGCGTTTGGACCGCCGCAAACGGGAGGAAACAATGCGGTAATCCGGTTCTGCTCGTCCCGGTGTTATAACCCCCACCAACCCACCATCCTCCTCCTCCTCCTCCCATCTCCTGCTTTTTAATCCAGCTCTGATCTTCCCACGCAGGCCAGCGCGCAATTACCATTCGACCCCTGAAATAACAGGTTGCCGCTGTCACATTTCAGAGCCGACGGCCGGCGTGCCAGAGCTGTGATTAGCCGCAGCGGCCGGTCAGGGTCCAGGACCGTGACAGGCTAATTTCCACACCCAGCCGCAGCTTTCACGGTGGCCGTCATCAACTTGTCCTGTTTTTATTTTTTTTCACCGCGTCACAGCAGGGGAAGCTTTCCCCGAAATGTGTTTGTGCTTTTATTATCGCCCAGAGCAGCTCCACTTGACTTTGCCAATCGGGACAAAAAAAATCCTGTTTTGAGTTTTTTTTTGTTGTTGTTGCTGCGTGCCAGTCAGACATTAATGAAATTGCACTGCCTCACTTTGCTGCGAAGTGGGGTTTAATGAAGGTGATAGAAAATGTGAAGATGATTATTTTCCTTTTTTTTTGTTGTTTTTTTTACCCAACGCTGTGGTTCAGAAACCGCAGGGCCTCGTTTTTGGAAACAACTGTTAACAGTAGATTAAGGGCTTAGCCACTCAAACATAAGAAAAAGCAAAAATGTGAGCTTAAGATCAATTTTCAAACTGCTTTGTGACACATTTAAAACTCTTGTTTCCCTCCAGCTTCAACAACTGGGGGAAAAGTAATAAATCATAGTGAAAACCAAGCAGAATGCATATAGGACATTATAGGACATTTGTACGAGAAACAAAATGAAGAAAGAACTAAAACCATGTTGATGTTCATTATTTACCAATAATGGAAAAGACATTGGTCCTTCTAAAAGCACCCGAAGCCCAGTTTCACATTTGCCCAGTGAAACATCATGGCCATCCTCAAACACATTTTGGTGGCCCGATGAGACCGAAGGAGAACGTTTTGAAACATGTTTGTACTGTAACCCGAACACAGTGACACAAAACAACAAAGTGGCACAAAAAAACCGAGCATTACGCCAACTAAATAACCGTAATCCCGAAACCGCCGTACAGACACCATTTAAAAAGACACGAAAACGAGTGCTGAGGGGGGAAAAAAAAGAAAAAAAAGCAAGATTAGAAAGCAGAACGAAAGAGTAAATCATCGCAAAAAAGAGAGAGAAACCTCCTGACAGCAATGTTGCTCCAAATGAGAATAAATAGACAATAAAAGGCCCAGAATGGCCACAGGGTGAGTGGAGGAAATGAAAGGAGCAATCTAATGAGCTCAGGATAAAAAAAAAAAAAAGAAAGCTAAATGAAAAGAGAAACTGGACACAGAGATTTAAATATAATTATCAATATGGACATCGCTTTAAATTATTTGCCCTAATAGACAAATTTGAAGAGATCTTTATGTCAGAGTGGATTGCTCATAAAACCTAAAACTACAATGTTTTATTCAGGGATATACAAGTTCAAATTCATTCTTATACCCAGATTATACAGAGATGACATGATTGGACTTGATTTGTGACTGCTCTTATGAGAATGGGTGCAGGTCGTTTAAATCGGTTGTTTTCTAGGCACAGACCAGCCTTTTACCAAAAGGTCCAAATGTTCTGAAGGGTTCAGGTCAGAACTGTCCCAGAAGCTTAACATTAGCTTCTGCTCTGCAGATTCCTGAACCGTTTATGGAGTTATGTTTCAGCTGCTGATCTGAAAAAGCGGTTAAGTAACTTGCTGGCTGCCCTCCTTCCTCCTCTTGATGCAGAGCACCGGACCCAGTGGCAGTGAAATAGACCTTTAGGGTTCATTCACACCAGCCCTGGTTAGTCCACTTTAATCTAATTCTGATGGGGACCAGAACAACAAACTCAGGTTCGTCCACAAACCTCCGTCTCAGTTTCGTTGAAGTGAACTCTGGTGCGGTTTGAATGCAGAATGTGGCTGCAAGTGGACCAGACACAGCTCCAAAAGCAGGAAGTGAAGTGTGGCGCAGAGCATTCTGGGTAAAAAAGACAAAAACAAGCACGAAAGTTGAGGCGTGTGGTCTTTCACTACAACTACTAAAACATGATGCTGCTCCAGTTTTTGCCGAGCTCCTGGTTGGAGAAACGATGTTGTGATAACTTCCTGAAGGCGGAGTGTCAGGAAGAGCAGGAGCTTCTTAAAGAGACAGAGGCCCAATTTCAAGGTGCTAAATTGCACAGTCAGAGTTCTTTTAAGTCATGTTTAATATATATAGTATTTTGTTGAAAAAACTGAAGGTAACAGTTACTTGATGCTGCTATAAAATTGCACTGTATCCCTGGAAAATGCATAATTCTGCCCTTGAACCTTTTCTAGGTTGTGGTTGTCATCCTGGGTTCAAACTATTTACATTACAAAAACCAACTACAATAAATGAGTTCCTCCATTTCTAATTAAAAACGTGGTCAAACATCCAATCAGAGAATTGTTGAAGGCCTGAAAAGCAGACATAGATCCAAATATGAGGTAGCAGGAGTGTTGAAGAATTGCTCCAAGGTGGATAAAACATCTGCTTAAGTGTATCTTTAACTGCCCAAATGTTACTCTTTTAACAATTGGGCTAATGCTAATGCTCAGGATGATGATCAGTAAGAAGACTCTTTATGTGACTTGATAGGTGCAAAATAAAGATGCTGAATGACACAAAATGGCCCAAATCAGCTGCAGCCGGGTGATTGTGTTTCCGTTGGACTGTGCTCCATTTGTGGACAGAAGTTCCTCGGGGAGTTAATTCCGCCTCGGCGCGCTCACAAGGCCCATTCCCAGCTGGCCCACGTTTGCCCTGCAGGTCGGAGATCAAAGTGTTGAAGTTCCTCCAAAACCTCCAGGCCAGACGGCAGCTGAGGCCGGAGCCAGCAAATGATTTGTCGCTACAGACTCTTATTTAGAAACTCATTAATTAGCGCTCCGTCTTCATCTCCGCACAGCAGCAGCTCTCGGTCACCGGCGGCGATCTGCGTGGGCACGACGCCGACTCCGCCACGCACGCACACATCGGCGGGGAGGACATTGTGAAAGATGATTATCTCTAACAATTTCTCCTCATGAAATGAGGGGGAGAAAAAGTCATTTATGACACGCGGGGAGGCTGTGATAGAAAACTGGAGGGGCAACGAAAAGATTCAGAAGCAGAAACGTACAGAACCTTTTTACCGATGCACCTCCGTTGTGCAAACATGTCCGTCGCCGCCGGCATGAGACAGGAATAATCAATCTCAGTAAATTCAACATGAAGTCTGAGTCGCTGGGTTGTGTGTGCACACCATTACGCCCGGAGGAATGATTGATAAAAAAGCAAAAAAGAGAGAGAGAGAGAGAGAGAAGGCAGAAATGGAGAGCGACAACATAAATGCATTCAGAGAGAAAAAGGTGAGCTGGGGGACAAGATTCAGAATATACTGGCGCGAGACGAGACGGTCCTCCAGCAGACCGGATGTCCTTTTTTCATTTATTTTCTTGTTTTGCTCACAGCTCCTATAATTTGTCGCAAACTGCGACGAAGCCAACGAACTGGACTCATTCCGTTTGTGTGAAGACACAGATGATCACCATTTTCACGACTGTCTTCAGTCTCTGAAGTAATGGCGCTCGGCGGTTGTCTGAGTCGTGTGCAAAATGGGAAGAAGGAGAAAAAAAGAGAGAAGAAAGTATCGTTTCTGTGTTTTGTGTGTGTCTGTGTTTGGCGGAGTTATGACTCAGAGGGGAAAGCATTTAGATGCAAATGAGAGCAATCAGTCACTAAAAGGATTAAAGTACCCCAATTTGCCTCCATGAGCCTCTGCTGCTGCTGCAACCTCTGACCGAGTTGAAACCCGGGCGGGCGAACTCCAGTAAATAATTCCCAGAGGCTTTCAACACGGACCCACCTGCTCCTTTCGCCTCTTTTAAGCCTCTTTTTTCATCTCGCCCTCAAACTCTTGTCCTGCTGTTTACTCAGGAGGTTCCTGTCTCATTTCAAAAGAGTTTTTTGCGCAGGAAGGTCCGGATCAAAGAGACGTGTCCGTCCTGAACATGTCTCCCCTGAACCTGCCTGTCGTTTTGTGGCGAGCGAAATCTCTTCAGCCACCCTCAAAACACAAAACAAAACAAAAATTAAATGTCCATAAATATAGAGCTCCTCAAAGAACTAACATTTAGTTTTATATTTCCCTAATCTCCTTTAAAACAACGGTGAAATCTCGCCTGTTCGGACCTTCCATTAATATCAACTGGAACATTTTAAATTGTAGTTTTTCTTTTGTGTGCTTGGGTTGTTGCTTTTGTCCTCCCTCTAATGGTGGAAAGCACTTTGAACTGCCTTGTTGCAGAAAATGTGCCAGGTAAACAAAACGTCTTGTTAAGGTCAAGAATGTTAAGGTCTCCATGTTAAGGTCGTCAAAGTCAGCATACCTGATCTGCTTCCCTTGTCCCTGTTAAAACTTTTCCTGACCTTGTCGTCTGGTTGTTATAGTGTTGACACAAAGCACTGCACCTGTTTTCTTTTATATATTGGATGTAAATTGAAGATTTAGCTGGTTATGTTCTCAACTTGAGGGCTAAAAGCAGTGGGAGTCGTTGTTGGGGAGGAGAAGGTTTTTGTTGGTTCCTGTGTCCACAAACAAAGTTGTCAGATCGGGGAAGAAGTCGATGTTCTGTCGTATTTGGTAAGAGCAAAATGCTGAGCAGAAGACAGAGTGAACTGCGGGGTACGAATCCACAATTGGAGGAAGCAGCAATCAGAGAGTTGACATTTAAATATTAATTGCTTCAAAGTGATTACAAAAGAGTCCCGTAACAAGTTCTGAGTCGGCAGTGTGTTTTCTCCTCTTCGGTCCTCAATGTTCTCAGGACTTAACCTTTGAACCACAACACACATCAAATCTGAAGGCAAGTTTTGTTTTTGTTTTTGCTCGTCAAGTAAAGGTTTATTTTTAAGTTCATGCCTTCAGCTGGTCCGTCGAACAACAACATGATTTAGCGCCGATTCCATGTAATAAATACCACATTTACGCCTTGATGGTGCTAAATTAGTTTACCACCTCTGAAGTGTCGGACGCTTCCTGTGCGCCGCTCTCCGTTTCGAGCTGCCGCCCGGCTCGGGCCTCTTGTGTAGGTCTGTTGATGAAGCCGGCTTGTAAATGTGTTTGCTAATGCCAGACAGCGTCGCCGACAGAGACATGATACTGCACACAAGATGTTTCTCATTAACAGCAGTGCAGAAGGTCAAGCCAATACATCATTCCGCGAACGAGAGCTATTTCGGTCTGACGGACGCAGAGCAGCAGTCCGATTAATGAGGCCTGATGCTGAAACGCGAGTTATGTCTCGTTTTCTGTCCTGCCTGTTTTTAACCGGGTTAACTCGGCCTCTGAGGGAGCTCACGTTGATGGCTGTCTGTGTGCTGGATTTGATCGTTCCAGTAACCTGTGTTGTTTTTTTGTGTGTGTTTTACAGGCAGAAATACAAAATTACATCACAGAGGTAAGATTTGCAGACACACAAACACACACACACACACACACACACACACACACACACACACACACACACACACACACGCACACACACACACACACACACACACACACACACACACACACACAAACACACACACACTATAGAAAGGCAACCAGAGGCAATTGACATGACGTCACCTGTCAGTCAGTCCAGTGGTTTTTTTTGTCACAATTTGTTCCAAAGTGAAACTGAACTAGATTTGTCTGAGTTCAGCATCATGAGGGCAGAGTAACCAAAAATATACTCAGGTAAAAGTAAAGCTACTTCAGTATATTTTCACTCAAGTAAAAGTGAAAAGTAGCTGTTCAAGAAATTACTGAAGTGAGAGTAACAAAGTATTTGGTATAAAGAGCACTCACTACTGATCAGTCGATCAGTATGTAAAAATTACATCGTCAGATGGACCACAATATAAAGTTAAGTGAAAATGTTGGTATTTTAAGGACCAAAATGAAAATAATTGATATAGTAAAAACAAAAAAACAAAATCAGGCAGAATATTTTTTTTTCAAATCAGTTTCTGTGTAAATCTGTTTTTCATTCGGTGTGTAGAGAATCCAGAAATTATACTCAGATATAATATAATCAGATATAAGTCATAATAAAATGACTCAGTAAAAATTCTGGCACAGTGAAAATACCCCTTAATGTACGTTTCTTGAAAAACGTTTCTCACGTAAATGTAGTTGAGTTAAACTCGACTAGCTGCTAACCAACCAGCTGCAGTGATTTGGAGGAAAAAAAAAGTAATGTGGGCTCAGTATCAAGCAGTAGGACGGTTTCCTTCAGATGAGTCACTGAGACCCGCAGACAAGAAAATGCAGAAAATAAAAGTACGCCAGCAGATAAGAGGATCTGTAACATTTAAGCTTCAGAAGGGATATTAAGGGCAAAAACAAAAAAAAAAAAAAAAGCTGAGGTAAATGGGTTTGAATAAAAAAGGCTTTCACTGCTGTTTGTTTGCGAGGCTTACAGAGCAGACACACAGCTGACGATCGGTGACATGACTCCACATGCAGACGGAGAGCAGAAAGTATTCTGATCTCCAGAGAGACGCGACGGTGTCGACGAGAAAAGAGACAACAAAAGACAGGAAACAGTCTAACCTCCCGTTCACCCGCGACAGGTCCAGCAAAATCCAAACACACAATGTCATTTAAAAAAAGGGAAACAATCTAATCTTTAAGTTGAATTGACCCTGTAGCCATGGTAACTGCGAAATATGATATCCAGCTTCCATTTTTCAGGATATTTTTGGTGGCAGATTATAATAATAATATATATTTAAAAAAATAGGTGCTTTGCCTCCGCTTCGTCATGAACTTCCTGACATTTGTCAGACTCGGTCAAGGAGAAAAAAAAAATGCCGTTCATCTTGGTAATCAAAACAGACACACAGGAATATTGACCCATTTGAGCTTTTTACCGTTTTGTACCAAACTTGAATGTATTTCTAAAAGATTTTATGTGACAGACTAATGTCAAGTTGTGCATACCAGGTTTAGAAAATAACTCTGCCCTTTTTCTCTTTGGTAAAAATCGCAGTCTCAGATGTCTCAGGTTCTGCCAGGTTCTGGATTGATCTGGTCCGTTCACACGTTTGATCTAAATCACCAGATTCAACGGTTTGGCACGAACCATTTATAGGACTCTGTTATGGACTTCATTGTAATTACATTTTAATAATAAATACTGATTTATTATTTAATGAATTTAAGGCTTCTGTGAGATTTTGGTGAGTTATTTAAATGTAAGCTGGTTTAATCTTTGAAAAGTTTTCGCTGCTTCCCAGTTGTTAATTTCTCTTTATAAATATTGTGGATCTTTGAGTAAGTCATGTGTGGATGATGTCAGCAGTTTTCTCTTTAAAAGTTTTTTTGAACATTTATTTTATTAACAGTTTAAGAGTGCCTGGTGATGATCTTTCATTTTGCCCTGATGCTTGTGTCAGAGACTCGGGGCGACTTCCCGGGCCCACAGTGATCCCAAAACATAACTGCTGATTCCAGCTGCAGGTTCTATTGAAACTATACCCTTTGAACTTTTCCAAACGTCGTCATACGTTTTGCATTTTCAATCATGCATGATTTCATTTCTGCTTTCACACTAAACTCCAATGACATATGTTCACTTTCGTGTTTGTAATGTGACAAAATGTGGCAAAGTTCAGGGGTGTGAATACTTTTGCCAGCCACTGTACATGGAAACAAGAAATGTATGGAGAGACAAATGTGGACATGGCTGTGAATGGACAGGTGGCTGGCCGCACCTTGCCGGCCGCCAGGCAGCAGCCCAGGGTGTGAGCGGCGCACCAGGAAAACCGCATTCATCAGAATCAGTTGACGATGGACACAAACACAGACTAAATCTCTGCTGCTGCTGCTGACGGCAGATGGAGAAAGAGCAGCGCTGAATGCCGCGGCGGGCCAGAGTCTAAACGGAGCGCAGGTGTGCCAGCTGTAAATCTGGAAGAAGCCAGAAACAGCTGTCACACTCTTTAACACACACGAGAACGAGAGTGGGTCTGAGAGAAACCAGAGAAAGGAGAGACAGGAAACGGAAACGTCTGGAGAATCTTATGCGGCGTCAAAACAGATGGCATCAAATGTAAAAGAGCTGGGAAATAAAAACACGCAAAGGGGTCAAATTGTGCATTATCCTGTCTAATTTACATAGATTTAGGTGTATTTATGATCAGTGCTCAGTTGGTAAAACATTTTGCGGTTATTGTAAAAAAAAAAAAATCAACAAATTCCCCCCAAAAAACAAAAAAAGTCTAATAAAGACACTGGAATACATTGTGTCAAATATTAGAGACAAAAAAAAAACAACCATTCACATTCAGTGCATGATGTGACAGAATAACTGTTTGTTTGATAGTTTCGTAAACGGACTGGTGTGAATCAGCAGTCCAACGTTACCCACTGCATTCCTCTCCTGTTTGACAGAGTCGGACTGATGAGCAGAGGTTCTGGACGACCACATTATTGCACATTATGTGTCAAGACGAAAAACTTTTTCTTGTTCTACGATCAGGACGGGGAATCGCTGGGCCGGAATTGTCTCAACTTCTCTGTGTCAAAAAAAATAATGCTGCGATCTTGTCATTTCTCACCTTACGTGATACGGCCTGTCATTCACTGACAGGAATAGAGCGACACGGGGTAGGGCTGCCAACCCTCCGCAATTAAAACTGGATTTAAACCCTTTCGTCTTTCTAATGTAGAAGTTAAATTGGCTGTATGTCTAAAAATGTCTATTACACCCTACGTCTTCACGTTTCGACATCGGACCAACTGACTCTTACACAGCTCTATTATATAAACTCTTTTAACGCTGATCAAAACGAAAAATAACTTTAAAGTAATGCCTGCTGATACACATCATATATCGAAACTGCAAGTCACCGATAGGAAAATATCCGATATCGATATCTGATGTTAATATTGCTGTTGTGGCTGATGTTATTTTCCAATCCAACAATCACTGTCACATAACCAAACAAACATCACATGACCAGGCCCCTCCAGAAACAAACAGCAACAAGATGGACATAAATGGGTTGTTAACATCGGCCAAGTTTTACTTATCGGACCGATGCCGATAATTAGGGACGCCGATGTGTCGTGCGTCCCTAATTAAGACACAATCGCGTTTCATTTCAGTGGACTAGCAGTTGGATACAGAAAATATCTTTAAATGGTCTTCTGTCAAGGCAGGTGCAAAAATTCCCCTTGAAGGGGCAAAAGCAGAAGCGGTGGGGTTAGCTGTGGCAAACGGCTGCAGTCGGGCCGTTATTCCATCAATTTAAAGGGGCGGTATTATGTGTTTTCCAGGCACATAGTGACATTTTATAGGCCAAGTATCAAGTGACTACGTTATTTTCAATTGTTATAAATATTCCAAATAATGTTTATGTGAGGCAATTTCACACCTTGAAATTGGGCCTCTGTCTCTTTAAGAAGCTCCTGCTCTTTATGAAGCTCAGCTTTCTGCACATTGTCATGTCTACAACCATTGAACAGAGAAAGAGCTCATACAGAGCTTACCAGGTGCTTGACAATAGCTGCTGACGCTAGTCTGGAGGAGCTGAGTGAGAGAAGTGCTTTCCAAAAATGTGAGCGCAAAGGTGGTTGCCATGAAAAAATTGGAGGATTTTTCAAACATGCATGAAAGAATCAATGCAACACTCCAGGTATGTTTCTGAAGAAGGGATAACATCATAACATAAGATAAAGCTAACAAATAAGAAAGTCAGTTTTCCATAAAACTTCTCCTTTAAATAAAACATGGAGATTTATTAAACTTGTGAAATAAACTCAACAAAAACATAGATTTTGCTGTCAGCACCCTAAGAGAAAGCAGAATGAATAAATGAAGAAATCTGTTTTTAAAATAAACTTAACATTTTATCACTACAATCAATGACATAATAAATGTTCAGGATTCATAAACATGATCATTTTTTGGAACATCAGTGTGATTTATACGGTAGTGCCAGGGTTTATGAGTGTCTGGCTAAATCTGCAACATTCACACAATTCACCGCATCACTCCTCTCAACTCTCAGAGCAGAGAGATTCTTAAAGCAGGGCTAAAATTCAATTTGTTGTTTTCTTTTTTTCACACATTTGAGTTTACTGAATCTGCTTCTTTGCTGATAAGAAACTGTTTAAAATCTCCATTGAGACGCTTTGCTTTGCACCGACTGATCTAGCGTTCCTGCTTTCTGCATCAGTTTGAAAGAAAGTTCCACTGTAGAATAATTGGCCTTTGCTGCCGCAGCAACAACTACAAGCTGTTCCTTGTCAAGTTTAGTGAAAATCTGGCCGACTGCAGCAGCACAAACTTTTCCGACTGGCTACAAGTGCCGCCTCGGCCAGGAAAAGCGCAGTGCATAATGTTTATTTGACAGCTTGTTTATTCCCCGGAGGAGCCTCCAGTCGTTTAGCGCTGGCGCCGGCTGATTGACAGGAGGCTCGGTGTCATCGTGTGTCCATCTGGAGGAAGCAGATTTCCACATTCTGGTTTGTGCGGTGCGAACGGGACAGCAGCTGTGTGGGTGCAAAGTACGAGGATCAAGTGGGTTGGCAGGTGTCTGAAGTCTGCAGAGAGGCTCAGGGCTGCTGTTTCCTCTTGTGGAGGGCAGAATGCGCAGACTGCAATATATGCGAGGATCTCAGTGCAGGAAAGCACTGAAATGGCAAAGCGGAAGCTCTTTAAACATCTTTTGAGTCAAGCTTGGAATGCGGTTATTATGCCATGGTTATATTAGGTGTTACCAGTTTTTTTCCTTGTGTCTGATATCAACCTGAGTCATTTAAGAGTCTGATCTGGTCCAGAGAGCTGACCCCCCTGTTGGCTGCTGACTCCCATTAAATAATATTTCACTTCATATTTACTTTTTTAATCATATGCTTTTGTAAATGCATAGACTTTTTATTTTATTTTATTTTATTACTTAGAGGGCATAGTTAATTATTTAATGGGACGTTTATTGTGGCATTTATTTATTTTAAAGAACATTCACATTTTAAATATATAACAATCAAATGTTGCGTAAGGAGTTTCAAACTAATCTTAATTGTTCAAATTAAATTCAAAAATACTTTTTTTGGTCCCAAAGGGAAACTGAATTGAATCGCGATGACTCTTACCTCCACCCTCACCCCAACCCCAAAGTTGGTGTCTCGCCTTTGAGGATGAAGCCTCTCCGCGGAGCCGCAGTTTCCAAGCTTCTGAGCTTCACTGAGAATCCTTCTCCCATGACTCCTTCACTCAGCTCCTTCAGACTAGCCAGCAGCAATTAGCAAACAGCTGGTGGAACTGAGCATCCGCTGAGCTTGTTATAGGAGATACTTCGCAGAGCAATGCTGGTAATGACGTTGTTCAAGGGTTAACAGAGGAGCCATGTTGTGATGACTTCCTGAAGGCGGAGCTTCAGAAAGAGCAGGAGCTTCTTAAAGAGACAGTGACCCAATTTTGAGGTGTTAGAAGTCAAATTTCCTTAAGACATATTTAAGACATACAGCATTTTTATTGCAATTGAAGGCAACAGTTACTTGACTGTACTATGAAATGTCACTATGTGGCTGGAAAGCACATAATATTGGCCCTTTAAAACAACATGAAGGACCTTGATAAATACAGCTGTGTCTCATTTGCCTGAATCAAACAAGAGATTCCCAAAGAAAGCAGCGACAGTACAGTGAGTCGGACAGAAACATGTTTTTATATGTAAATGACCTTGTAAAAGTAAACATAGCTTTAAATCCCACTTTGTAAATGAATCAATTGCATCCAAAAGAGGTTCAGAGAGACTAAATATGAGGATGTCAAAAAAACCAAACAGCTTTATTTTTTAGTGAGAAACACGTCAGAGAACCAGAACCAGTTCAATGAAAATTATTCTGGACTTACAGAATGTTCTGTCAAAAGGATCCTGTCTCTTAACTAATTTTCTTAAAAAACAACAATGCTCTAATCATCTCACAAAGGAGAAATGCACAGAGGAAACCACAAACAAACCGCAGATCAAACCTCCAGTCTTCAGCGGCACGATTCGTCTCTCAAATCTGCAAATCAGGAACGTGTCTGATTTCTGAACAAGCGCCTGTGCTGAGATAAATCAGCTGCTGTAAAAGTACAAAACAACGCAGGCTGACGACAATAACTCTGAAGTGCTGAAAATAACTCAAAGAATAAACAACTGAGAGGAGTAAAAATACATCTAAAGAGGCAGGAAGACTTTGACGGAACATAATGTCACTGGGAGGAGTGGGCTGAAAGTGGATGAAACAGTGAGGTACATTTTTACATTTATATAAACTTATTCCCACTCTACTTATGAAATATGAAACCTAATGTGTTTAGTGCAAAAGATGAACAGATTTTGTAACATTTAGCCAGATGTGACGGGCAAACAAAAAGAAGGATATAACTGGAGGGTGTATGGTTATAATCCTCAACACTTTGCAGAACCAGCTTCACTTTGCAGATTCCTGCCTCAAGGCTTTATAGCAGGGGTGTCCGGATCAGTTCCTCCAGGTCTGGTGTCCTGCAAGCTCGTCTGCAGAGCTTTGAGACGATGAAGGAAGGTCAATGACACTTTTTCATCCATTTTTGTGAACAAATGATCTTCTCCAAAGCCCTCCGTTTGTTGCTCTGATTCTATCTGTAGGATGACGTTCACCTGGTGGAAGGTGAACCTCCTCTCCACTGTCAAGTGTTTAGCTTCACATGTCAGTCAGAACGTTCAGGTTTGGTCTTGACTGACCGGATTCCTCAGCACGGTCCCTGAAAAGAGGCAAACAGAAAGTGGGACTCTGGGGATTTAATTTCATGAAGGGAAATAGTTTGGCAAAAATTCCAGTTTTTAGCACAATTATGAGACAGACTCTTTTTTGGCCGTATTAAAACTGGTTTATTTTGCAAAACTGCGATGGAAACACTTTTTTTGTCTCACACGAGTCACATGATCAACAACCACACATTACCACTGGCGTAAATCACGAAGAAGACGATGACAGGAAGTGGTTGTGGAACGGTGGAGCGGCTTGGTTTTTAAGGACTTTATCACGTCAGCAAACTTATTTAACACACCAAATCACAAACATTGTTTTCTTCTACCGCAGTGAGTCTTTAACAACCTACGCCATGTTGTTCCTCTCCTGTTGTTGTCCAGGCTGAAGGCGGCCCTGGAGCAGATGGACCGGGGCGTCGTGGACCTGCAGGAGCTCCGCAGAAACCTGGAGCTGGCGGCGGCCATGTTGGACGCCGTCTACACAGACGAGACCAGGTGAGTCCGCGCGGCCAGACGGGGGGCCAAGACAGGAGGGTGCAGCGCCGCACGATGCGTCACGCAGCCCGTCCCTTCTCTGCAGGCGCCTGCTGGACACAGAGGACGAGCTCAGCGACCTGCAGGCGGAGTCCGTGCCGAGCGAGGTGCGCGATTGGCTGGCGTGCACCTTCAGCCGGAAGATGGGCATGGCCAAGCGGCGTCCCGAGGAGAAGCCGAGGTTCAGAAGCATCGTTCACGCGGTGCAGGCCGGGATCTTTGTGGAGAGGTAAACGTAAACGATTTTTGTGTGGAAAATTTCCATGGAAGTTTGTTGAGTTTGTTTTGTGAGTTAGGGTTAGGGTTAGGGTAGGGTTGGGGTTCAGGTAAGGTTTTACTCTTACCCTGAAGAAGCCTAAAGTCATAAGAGTTCAGGGTTGGATTCTTCTCATACATTTTAATGACCAATGAAATCTTTGTTCTTGTTTGTCTTCTCTATAGCAATCTGACAAACCATTAAATGAGCACTTAAATATTGAAGCCCATTTTATAGCGATTACTCATAACATGAATCTCATCCTGCATCATTTCACTTACATTTCACATGGAAATGTGACATAAGAGCAATTAACCCATTAGGTGCATTCACCACTCTGCACAGAAGCTGCATAATGAGGTTCATAACGGACAAGTTTCTAAGACATCAAGTTCTCCAATGAAAGTTACTTTAGTACGGCTTTGTTTCCACCTAATCGATATCATATTTAAAAATATATCTAGCATCAAAGACACTGAGCGGATCTGTAATCTTCTGCATATATTGGACATGAAAACGTGAGAAAATGTGAAAGTGAGAAACAGACACGCGAAGCTGTGAAAAAATCTTTGGGTAAGAAATAACCAGACATTAAAGCAACACTTTAGAAAGCAACAGGGTGAAGCCAGATGAGCTTTTCCTTTTTGTTTTAATTTTTTTTCAACAGGTTACGGTAACAAATATTCTTCATGCACCCCGGGAACTTTGTTGCCTTTTGTCACTTTGCAGCCACACGCCTCATCATGTTTCATTGATATTTTATACGACTGGCAGAGACAACAAATTGCTGGCGAATGTGAAGTGGGAGGAAAATGATGCGGAACGAAACTCTGAAATGTGTGCAGCAGTGTTTAGTTGATGACGTTCAGAGCCACGTTAAACATTGATTCTCTTCATTAGCTTCAGCTCAGACTTCCCTGTTTGTGCTGGAGAACAGCAGTCCCACAGCATGATGCTGCTGTCACCATGTTTCACAGAGAAAAAGGTGCATTCAAAGTGATCCAGACCTGAGCTCCCTTTCTAACAATAAAAGCAGTTTCTACCATGCACCTCTACTAACTGAGATTTTACAATAATATTCATCAAAATAATATATATATATATATATATATATATATATATATATATATATATATATATATATATATATATATATATATATATATATATATATATATATATATATATATATATATATATATATATATATATATATATATATATATGTTCCCATCTTTGAGAAGTTTGTGCAGGTTGTGTGAGAGACTGTATACATCAAATTTAAAAGGTCTGAATACCTTTGCCTGCCACACTTTTAAGATTTGTATGTGCAAGAAATAAAGCATGAAAACCAGGCATCCTTTTCCTCTCGCTTCACCGCAAAGTGCTCAGTGATGATCCGTCACCACAACAAGACACACCGGAGTCGATGTGCTGTGAGGTGACAAAATGTGAAAAGGTTTAAGGGCTTGAAGAGCTTTTTGGCGGCACCGTAATTAGAGTTCCCGTAGTTCACTCTGAGAAAGATTTCATTCAGCGTCACCCTGTCGTCTTTAGTAGAAAAAAAAAAAAAACAGCTTGTCAAAAGTTGAGACATGCATTTATATGTAAAGCAAAGACAGGTTTGATGTAAATGTGGAAGGTAAATTGCACCCTTCCGGGCAAAATGACACTTCCAAATGTTCAGCTGTTTCCACGTTGATCAGAAATCTGGAGCGCCTGCAGGAGGCGGAGGCAGCAGCAGCCATAGATTTCCTCCAAAGTAAACACAGGCGAGCATCCGGGCTGACAGCAGACGTGATCAAGAGGTCGAACACGAAGCGTAATGACGTTAGCGCGCTCGCCACAGGCGAACGGCGCATACAGAATCTTATGAGCTCCGATATCATTAGGTTGTAAACGAGTCGCAGTGACAGAACGTTGCATCAGTTCATCTGCTGCATCAGTTCATCTGCTGCATCAGTTCATCTGCTGCAGCTTAATGACGCATGAAATCAAAAAATATCTGCTGCAGCCAGGCAGCGCTCGTTCGCCGGGTATCTGTGTGTGTGTGTGTGTGTGTGTGTGTGTGTGTGTGTGTGTGTGTGTGTTCACGTGCATGTGTTTGGAGCAGGGTTGCCGTGGCAACAAACAATCCATCCTGGTCTCAAACTGTGGAGGAGAGGATCGGGAGGGGGTCTGTGTGAGAGGTGTTTATATGCATGCCACTGCCCATATTCATAAGTGTGAAATTGGTGTGTGATATTTTTATCTGTGTGTGTGACAACAGGATGTACAGACGGACGTCTAACATGGCTGGGCTGACCTACCCTCCCACAGCTTTGACAGCTCTCAAGGTAAAAAAAAAAAGAAAAGAAGAAAAAAAGTAAATACTCTGTTCCAGGATGTGGAAGTTTTCTTGTATCGATTCTTTGTTCAGGTAAAAGAGGGGAAAAGTTCAAGTGACAAGCAGGAAATCGGTTCCATTTACAGTAGAGGGCCGATGCATAACAGGGACGGGGTAAATTGGAGACAAAAAAAAAGAAATGAGACATTTAGGGAACTGACGCAGAAGAGGGAAAACAGGAAACACAGGAGGAAACGTGAGGAAAAGGAAGGAGAAAATGGAATTGAAAACATGCAGCAGAGGTATCACAACCCCTTGATCTTTGTTACGTTGCAATCCAACAAAGCCGACAAAAAGTGCTGTTAAGACACAGATGAAAAAGACGCTCTTCATGGGAATCTAAAAAAGTGTGACTGGCACACGTGTTTGTCTCCCTTTACTGTGACATAAGGAACTAAAACGGTCACATCAAAGCCTCTCTTCTAACCTCGTTCTCAGCTTGTAATGAACGGGAGGAGAAGCACGACGAGCAATCAAACACTAGGAAAGATTCCCGAAGGCCAAGATTAAAGCGCTCCGGAAGTGAAAGCTAACGAAGGTCCAGATCAAGATGGCGACGATGTGCCAACCCGTGCTCGACGACGTGCTCAGAGGAGCCCAGAGCAAACATGGACATCATTCAGGAATTTTGAGTTTAATTTTATCTTTGTCTGTTTATTCTTCATTTCTGTTAGATTTATGTTTTGCCGGTTCCCCAGTCTGTGTTTCCATTGACCATGTAACTGCACAATTTGACATTTCGAAATTATTTGCGTAATTACGGAAAAACCCTTGTCAATAAAATGTTTTGCCGTTAGGATGAGTTTTTTTTTTGTTGTTGTTTTTTTCTCCATATCAAAATTTGTTGATTTCTCAAAACCGCATCGGAAACATTTTCTTTGCGTCAGACGAGTCACATGATCCACAACCAGACGTCAACACTGATCCAAAACACGAAGAAGACAAAAACAGGAAGTTTTAAATAACGTATCACGTGGAGAAACGCATTCGCGTGTGATTTTAACTGCGTTTCTGATTTAATGGAAACACAGCAATTGCGAAATTGTGTGCAGTTTTTAATGGGCAATTTCAATCTCTGAAGATGTCAGCTTGTAAAAAAGAAGATTTTGGAAACCGTGTAAGAAATTATTTTCTTTCAACTCCACAGTTAAGCACCACTGTTGGCCTGTCACATGAAATCCCAGGAAAACATTGAAATTTGTAACATGAAAACAATGTAAAGATCGCATTTCGATCAAGGGGTATGGATACATTTCTGCTGTAATAAAAAACGTCAGAAAAAAAAAAAACAACTGAAGAAAGCAGGATGTGTAAAGAAAAACAAAAAGCGTAATCTGTGTGCTGTGGCGGTGCAGGGATTAAGCACAACCCACGTATGAAGGTCATAGTCCTCAACGTGGCCGTCACAGGTTCAATTCCCGGCCTGGCGACCTTTGCCACATGTCTTCCTTGGCTCATTACCCGCTGTCCTGTCAATTTGCTATCAAATAAAAGGCTACCAGAGCCAATAAAAGCTTTTAAAAAAAGAAAAGGCATCATTTGCAAGAATAATGGAAGGGAAATAACATTCTGTGAAAAAAGAATGTAAGCAGGACTTTTGTTGGACCAAAGCAGCAGAAGAGTCTAAAAACAGAAATAATAGATGTGGAAGAGCTGGTAGAATTAGATCATGTAGATGTAGTGAGCGGTGTGTTTCCTGATATATGTTCCTTCTTCAGGGCTTCCTGTGCAAACTAAAAAAAAAAAAGAAGAATATTCAATTATCTCTCTAATTACTCTCCTTCGCTATTCTGGAGACCTGAAACTCATGAATCATGAGGGGACCAACTTGAAATATAATTGTGAGTTAATGAATAATTGCACTCATTAATTTAATTGCTGCTTTAGCTCTTCTGAAGAAACACGGCGCACTGCCCCCTAGTGACGAATGGTGACATTACACTGAAAGAGCTCAGCTTTATTTTTCAGCTTTCTGTCATTTAGGTTTTTCTTTCATTTTGTTTTTTCCAGGAGGTGGATCAGTGGTCCTTTGACGTTTTTGCCTTCCACGAGGCCACTGGAGAACACGCCCTCAAATTCCTGGTGTATGACCTGCTGACCCGCTATGACCTCATCAACAGGTTCAGGGTACACGCATTTTGATCACGCTACTCGGGTGGATTCTGACGTTTAGAGGAGTGATCGTGTGGGAGCAGTCTTTCTCAAACGTGGGGCACAATTCATTTGACTAAACTATTGGTCTGAGAACATGGATCATGTTGTAGATAAAAGCCATACAGACTCAGAGTACAAATACAAAATGTCAGTGGATGGATGATCGATCTTTAAAACAACTCAAACCATCACGAGTGTCTCCACTGAATGTTTAGCTTTGAGGATCGGCGCGGGGTTAGCAGTGCGTTGCTCATGCTGACGGTACTAACCGGGCTCCTGTGTTCAGATCCCTGTGCAGGCCCTGGTGCAGTTTGTTGAGGCCCTGGAGAACGGCTACAGCAAACACAGAAACCCCTACCACAACCTGATCCACGCTGCCGACGTCACGCAGACCGCCCACTTCCTGATGCTGCACACCGGACTGATGGTAACGCACACTCACACACACATGATTCTGCATGAGGACGCTGTTCTTCTTAGGGTTAGAAGAATAAAACATACATTAGTGCAAACAGAAATGGCCTTGATGCTCATTACTCATATTGCTTGTGAGCAGTAAGCCTTCACATTAACACACTCATTTGTGTGAATGCGTGTGTGTGTGTGTGTGTGTAGCACTGGCTAAGTGAGCTGGAGATCCTTGCCATGGTTTTTGCTGCGGCGATCCATGACTTTGAACACACGGGAACCACAAACAACTTCCACATCCACACCAGGTAACACACACGGCAACAACAGTAAAAAGAATAATTGGTTGTGTGTGTTGGAGCGCAAACCTTTACGCCAGAAAAAGAAAGTAGAAGGCCAGAATCATCTAGGAATCATGTGGATGCGTCGTCTCTTGATGACAGTCCCTGGAGTTGGAGCCAATTAGACACTCGTGTTGCATTTGAGGAAATCTGAACAGTTTTTTCCGTCCGTCAGGTCGGAGGTCGCCATCCTGTACAACGACAGGTCGGTGCTGGAGAACCATCACGTCAGCGCCGCCTACAAGCTGATGGCCGAGGAGGACATGAACATCCTGGTCAACCTAAACAAAGAAGACTGGAGGTTCGCTCTGCCTCTCACTCAACCAACCATTCAATATGTCTCTGTCTGTCTAACAAACTTATCTGTGGGGATTCAACGTGTTGATTTCCCGGCAGGGAGCTGAGGGCTCTGGTGATAGAGATGGTGATGTCCACAGACATGTCCTGCCACTTCCAGCAGATCAAGACCATGAGGAACGCCCTGACACAGACAAACGGGTCAGTACATCACCAGACATTAGGACTCTTATAACATTTCTTAATATTTTTTTACATCGATGGTTGTGCATCATATTTTGAAAATTTTTCATCAGTCAACCACAAGGGGGTGTTTCAGGTCTTCAGCTCCCTTATTTCCCTTATTTCTATGAGTGAAACAGTGAAAGTATTTATTAGCACATTTAACCAATATGTTTCTAATAGGTTGCAAACTACACCATGTTCCAAATTATTATCCAAGTGACATTTTCTCAGATTTTTTTAAGTGGTCAATGCAAATGATGCTCAGAATAATTTTCAAGTCATGAACTATTACAGTATAAATCAAATGTTCCTGAACGAAGCTCCCCATGAGAACAGTATTTTTTTCAAAAATAAAAAACTCAAAATGCACTGTTCCAAATTATCATGCACAGCAGATTTTCTAAACATTTTATGGATTATAAAGAAATACAAACGGTCATTCTTTGAATGTGCAGAGGTCAAAAAGTGGTCAAAAATCAAAAGCTATTTCAATCAAAAACATCTTAACAGACAGAGTCACATGTTAACATTGGACCTGCTTTGACGTCACCCTCTCAATTCTTGATCCATTCAACTTGTGAGTTTGCGGAAAGTTTCAGCTTGAATTTCTTTGCAGGATGTCAGAAAATCTTCCCAGAGCTGCTGTTTGATATGAACTGCATTCCAGCCTCAGGAAACTCCAAAGGTTCTCAATAGGGTCAGAGGTCAGAGGAGCATGGTGACCACACCATGAGTTTCTCCTCTTTTACGCCCATAGCAGCCAGTGACACAGTGGTATTCCTTGCAGCATTCATTGTCATGCATGAAGATGATTTTGCTACCAAAGGTACGGCTTTTCTTTTTGAACCATAAAAGAAAAGGATCAGTCAGAAAGTTCATATACTTTGCTGAGGTCGTTTTCACACCTTCAAGGCCTCTGAAGGGCCCGACCAGCTCTGTCTTTCTCTCTCTCTTTCTCCACATGATTTCATCTAAAAAAAAAAAAAGACTCCTCCTTCTCCTTGCTGATGTCACAGCCATGTTGGGATGTGGTGGCCATCCAGCACCAATCCACATCTGGACCATCCAGGGTTGCACAGCAGTCATCAGTGAACAAGTCCAATACCATATATAAATTTTATAGCACAACACAAAACATTTAATCTTTTTGACTCTTAAATCCCAATTTGCATAAAATTTGGAAAACAGTGTGTACATTTGAAACTCAGGTCATAAAGGGTTAAACAAAAGAACCTTATCAAACCTCTATTCCGGTAACTGTGTCTGCATTACATGAGCCATTCAGTTTCAGCAAACAGTTTGCAATTTCATGTGTTGATGTCTCTTGAAACAGCCTGAAATGTGTGGGGCTTCTTGTGAATACTGCACTTTGGCTTTGAAACAAGCTTTTAGAAAAGGTCCACAGTTTTCCTCCTTCAGCAAATACTTTTCCTTTCAGACCCAATTCACACTCATCCGCAGTCAAACTTCCAAATTTAGATCGTCCGTCGTGAGCGCCGCTTCTTGGAAGACGTGTGAGGCCGGTCCATCTGACGGACACAATGAGATCAACAGTGGGAGTTTGGTGCAACGGCCCAACATAAGGTCCTGCAGGCTGCTGGACCAGGACCAGATTGGCCAGTATGTCCCTGTAGGGGATCTGCTCAGAGAGAGAGTTTCACAGGAATAGCGCTGAGTCCGACCGGTCCGGCTTCTGCCTCTCTCTCCGTTTCTCTCTCTGTTTGTCGGTGCTGCAGAAGGTGCGGAGGGAGGCGGCTGTCACGCTATTCACCTCACGCTTGGATGAGATTTTGGGGGAAGACGCTGTCATCAGCCTGTCAGCATGCTGATTCCGCCTGTGTTTCTGAGGCTGACTGTACTCTCTGTAAACAGCACTGTCAATACAAAAGAAAAACACCCGGCAGCTTTTACCTAGCGTACGGCTGCCACGGAGACAGACCCTTTATAGATTGAGCTGTGGTTCAGGAATAACAAAGCTATTTCTGGAATAGTTTGTGCTTCTCACGCTGCTACTAAATCTTTGTTTTTTTTGTCTGTCTCCAGTATAGACAAAGTGAAGGTTTTATCTCTGATGCTTCACGCAGCAGACATCAGTCATCCTGCCAAAGCCTGGCCGCTGCACTACCACTGGACTCACAGCCTGATGGAAGAGTTCTTCAGACAGGTGCACAGCTCTGTACTCCAGTGTGTTTGATGTCTTGCTTCTCCTGAACTTGAGCTGCCAACTTCTCTCAGTCCCCAGGCCTTGATCGTGCTTAGTCCTGAGGGCACGTAAATCCTGGCAGCCCGCCAGGCTTATAATGCACTGGGGGAAAATTTTTTGTGGCAGAATCAGGAAGTCTTTTGTTCCACAAGCAAACCAATTACTTAACTCCTAACAGTGTGCCAGCGTTTTTGTGTTAAATTCACATCATTACCATAAAATTTTCACAAGATAAAGTTTGAAAAATTACCTTTTTTTGAATTTATTCCTTTAGTTTGCATTTCAGTTACATCTTCATGCAGTATATCCAGTTTAGTCTCAGCCATCTTGTCTTCATCTATCTTTCTGTATTTTAACAAGGACAATGTTACAAAAAATCTTGACAAACCTTGTCACTCAGACGTTTTTATTTTTCCATTTCTAAAATAAAGTCAGAAATGAACTCTTAAGAACTCATGGCTCAGTGTATTGGAAAGGAGGCACCAGCTGATTTTGCCTCCTTTGGTGCGTTCATACCAAACGCACGTCCAACGTGTCCAATGAGTCCTGCGTGTCCTACGAATAGCCTGGCAGCAGAAAACAACGACTAGGGAGTCTGACGTACCGTCAACACACCCTCAACGCGCCCCCACATAGAATGAATGTAAACCAGACGTGCATAGCGCTAGGTTCGATGCGTCTGCATTCGTGCACACGCATCCAACTTGACGGGGCGGACGAGGTTCAAAAGCTGCCTGCTTATGTTCTGTTTGCATCGTTTGTCAAGGTTGGTTTGAAATTGATTCAAACCGGATTTGGGAGTGTAAAAAACAAACCCTAAAAAAACTCCTCAGCTTTCATACTTTGTTTCTTCTGCAGGGAGATAAAGAGGTGGAACTTGGTCTTCCTTTCTCTCCCCTCTGTGACCGAAAAGCCACCATGATCGCCCAGTCACAGATAGGTACCAACCTGACCCTTCGGTTTATCACTTTTATAAAGAAATGCTAATGCGTTCGCTCGCTTGTTGAACCCATCTTCCTCTCTGGTTGTAGGTTTCATAGACTTCATCGTGGAGCCCACTTTCACTGTACTGGTTGACACAACAGAGAAGGTGATCGGACCTCTGGTAGAAGAAGACAGGAAGGCCAAAGAGAGTGGAAACAGAAGGTCCAGGTAGTAACACCGTTTTCTACTGACTAATAAAGAAGAACGGGAAATCGTAACAGCAGAAAGCAGTGAGCTGCACAGATTATACCTTTAATGACTCTGGAGAAGCTCATTATGTACCACCTGCATAGAGCAGGGGATTGGTGCTGCTTTGGTGTCTCCTGGTCTCAGTACCGTCCAGATCTGGAAGATGAGGGTGGAGCCGAACCTGAGCTCAGGGAAAACAGATTACCTCACCAAGAGACCACACAGCTCCTCAGAGACTGTGATCAGCTCCACTGGTGCACCTCAGGGCATTGTACTTCTGCCACTCCTTTTTCCTTCCATACATCTGGATCATAGACAGTGAGCGAAACATTTTTGGACACTGCCACGTAACAAGGATGGACATGAGATAAAGTACAGAGGACTGGTAGTGTGATGTGCTGATCGATTCAAGTCTGACCTCCTGCAGATAAACACCACAATTTTTGGATTGGAGGAGTTTGGAGGAGTTACCGTGGTTTCAATCTGTAAGAGGTCTGGGTTGCATCTTGACGACCAAACTGACTGATTAGCAAGAACTAGGAGAGCATTAACCATTAAGACGGGAGCAGTGGAGGACTGGACAGACTGGCCAGGACGGCAGTCTGGTATGGAGATGACACCCTTAACATCACCGGATTAGCAAAGGAGCTCAGAGAACCAGCAGCATCACTCTGACTCAGCAGAGGGAAACGTTCAGGCGCTGAGAACTTCAGCAGACAGAATTAGGAAGTCTTTTGTTCCACATGAAATCCAATTACTTAACTCTAAACACTGAGCCAGCAGATATCAGCTTCTCCCTTTTATTATTCACTAAATGTCTAAGCTCACACAAGAACAACTTTAGTATGTAATTTGATTATATGAATCTCATTGAATTATATCTATCATTTTCATTAGTATCAAATCTTTAACTCTCTGAAGCATTAAATCTCTGAAATGTATGAAAGGCATAAGAGAGAAATATTAAGTGTCATGTAATGTGGGGGGTTTTGAATAAATAATTTCTTAATATTAATGAAACAGTACTATCTTCATTGTCAGATTAGTTCAGTCTATAACATGAGAACAAGGTCTTGTTGCCAATGGAGCTGGTACTTTTTCATCCATATTAAGGAGTTATTTACTCAAAACCCCAAAAAGTCAATTAACAAATATAGAAATTACTAACTTAAAACAATCTCCTATCTCATGCTTACAATCAAAACTTGTAAGTTAGTTTTGATTTGTTTCAAGTGAAGATATTTACACTGGAAACTATATAAAAATACTTGGTAAGAGTTTGTGTTTTTACAGTGTAGCTTTATGAAAATAAAGGTTGGGGATCAGAAATGGCCCTCGTAATTCTCACGGTTGGTTTCAATCAGTGATATTGTTAATCATTGATCCAGTGCTTCAGTCACGCAGCTCAACATGCACATGGAAGCTTTTTGTAAGATGTTCTCCGAATGCTCTTAGTGGACGTGAACAATTCGTCGGCACCTCACTTACGCTCCGCACGGCGCCGCTTTCATTCAGCCTAACAGGAAGCGGTTCGGTCACTGTGGAGTCGGTGCAAAGACACAGCAGCAATCGCCATGGAAACACCGACGATGGACAGATGAACTTTTCCCTGACGGCCATTGACCTGCCTGCTCTGAGGCACCACCTCTCCAGCGTCATCGCCAGCAACAAGGACCGATGGAAGGAGCTGTCTGTGCACGGTATGCAAACGCAAGAACAAACACTTGATTTGGCCTAAAAACTGATTGGAAACTACACAATGTTGTTTGTTTAATGACTGTTAGAGGAAGGAGCTCCAATCAGAAAATACCAATATTGAACTCTTTCCTCGACATGGAAAGTGTTCTGTTTTGCTGGCAGGTCAAAGGAGATTAAGTTTGTGTATATCCCTGCAACATGGAGTGTTGCAGAGATATGTAGGGTCAGGGTTAGATGCTAATTCTGACTAGCTTCCCATTCTTTTCCAGCAAGGAATGGGAAGCTAGTCAGAGTTGACTACTGGGCATACCGGGTTAAAAAAAAACAAAACAAAAACTTTACGAAGCAGAAAATGTGAGACTGCAATGATGTTCTACCTGCCAGCAGCACAATGACCCGACACACATTCATGTTTTTAAAAGGTCCAGTCAAAGTCCATTTCCTTCATTAGTCCTGCTGCCCTGTGTGATTGATTGTTTCTGCTCTGGTCATCACTTCATGGGAGCTCAGGGTCACTCTGAACCTGCAGAGTTCTGATTCTGAGCTTTTAAAATGCTTCCTAAGCTGAAACCTGATTGTGTTTCAGAGCTGGCCAAGAAGGAGAAAGAGGAGACCGAGGCGAAAGACGAAGGTGAAGACGCCCCGTCCCAGGCCTCGCCCAGCCGCGGTGTCACAGATCCACCGCAGAAGTCAGACGATTGCGCTTCGGCTGGAAAGCGTGATGATAAGTCACCCGACCACACGGCTGCGGATCACCTGACCTGGAACGGTATGAAGATGAACATGACAGAAATAAAAAAATCTTTTTTAGCTCCATATGTGGATGAAAACTCACACACTACTGTATTAACTTTCTGCAGGAGCAGAGGAGGAAGAGGAGGATGACAAAGTGCCTGAAAATGCCTGATGACCCAAACCTACAAGTCCTTTAATAATCTGACTTTGACAGATCACCATGGCAACAGGCAGCTCGGTTGCAGTAACCACTAGGGTTTAGACTCTTCTGTGTAAAGAAGCTGACTCAGTGGCTCCTCGGTGGCCCCCAGAGGGCCTCCAGATTATCTGTTTACAAGTGAATGTGGATAAATCACACATCGGAGTGACCACCCCCCATCAGATCATGGCTTCTTAGCAGCTTCCTGGTTCATTTTCTGTCAGGCTCAGAAGGAAATTGTCTGGAAAAACCAAAGAGTGTGTGATGGTTGGCGAATCGCCGTTCACAATTACCGCAGGCACAACGTCGTCTATCAGGACGAGTGAAGCACGAAGCTGTTAAGAAGCAGCTGCGGCGGCGACATCGGCGGGTGTGTAGTTTTGTTTAGACGCCTTCAGTGATCCGTGGCGGGAGCGAGGCGTCGCTGCTGCTCTGCTCTCTGCTCCGACTCCACGCTCTCGGGTATGTCGTAATCACCTGACACACCTCCGCGTCTGCGACGCGAGTTCTTGCCGTTGAGATGCTGGTTGAGTCAAAGCATTGAAGTGGATGTGAGTACGCTGACTCAAACAAGCTTTTAAATTCCTGAAATTACTTTCTTTTACTCTTCAGGAGCTTTGGTCCTCTAATTCAGTTAAAAAAAAATAATTGTAACTCATATCTTCCAAGTACCTTCAAAGAGTCACTGAGAACGGTGACACTTTGGACTGGAGGGATCAAACCGAATCAAATCAAGTCTCACAGCCAATCAGAAGAGGCCTCCGACCGAAGGCCGCGGCTGTGTGTCAGTGATGCTGTGCTAACAATTCAACTTCTAGGCAGCAGAGATGATATTTCACAATAACATGTCGCGGACGTCACCATCGCTTGTCGAAAAGCACCACTGATCCTCCTCCTTCGCTTTTGCCGCCGGTCTTCAAAGGTCTTCATGGCAGTCTGGTCTGACACGGCGAAGTCTGAGGTCTGATCGTTGCTCATTGTGATCAATAGACGTAGCTTTAACTTCCACATTTGTTCTTTGGTCCTGTTCCACGTCCATGAAGCCTGCTTTTTGAGCTCCTCTGGGATTTGGTGTGAAATCTGAAACTTGGTGTAAATGTAAAAAAAATAAAAAAAAGTAGCCTCCGATGATATCCATCTGATGAAAATCACAATAGATTGACAAATTTTATTAATATTACATGTGTGTTGGAGATGTTTTTGTCATATTGAAAAGACAAAGCTTCTAGGACAATGTCCATTGGACAGATGAGACAAAATTTTAGCTTTTTCACAGGACATATCGGCCATAATGTCCAGACACAGAAAACTGAAGCAGGACCGAGACAAGAGCACAATGTCTGCTGTCCAACACGGAGGAGGCTGAGTCATGCTCTGGGGCTGCTTTGCTTTGCTTCCTCTGAAATCTGTGCAGAATAAAACGACTGCCTAGCGCCTTCCAACAAAATAGTGACAGAAAACACAGCTAAAAACTCCCAAGAATGGCTTAGAGCAAAACATTGGACTGTTCTGAATTGTCCTTCTACATTCAATAGGAGCTGAAATCTACCATCTGGAGAAGACGCCCTGCAAACCTCACACAGTTTTCCCTGTCAGTTGAGGAAAGTCCCTGCTGACGGGTGCAGAAGCCTCACTGACACTCACAGTGATTGATTGCAGTTATTACCTTCAAAAATATTAAGTAATTATCATTTTTGTCCGGGCATGTTGCACGAGTTGGCTTTTTAAAATGATTCTGCTGAAACACGATTGAGAAGAAACGTCTGATTTTCAGTGGTTCATTTTCAGGGAGTTTTATTTATCATGACTTTTGTTTGTTTCAACTTATGTCAGTGACCTTTGTGGGCTTTTCATTTTGCGTTGTTTAATTTCTGCTGACCCGTCACACGCCGCCCTGCCTTCACTTGACGCTTGCCTTCCCAAAATTCATTCTCCACTTTATTACCCAGAGTAGACGGGGTTTCTTTGTCCTCTCTTCTCATATCCATTGTTTCCTTCTGTGTTCCTTTTCTTTAAATTGTCTCTCATTCAGATGTTCTTCATATTTTTATTTGTGGACTTTCTGCATCTGTCTTTGTTTCAGTCAAATAAAAACGTCTCTGTCATTGGACGACTGGTCTGTCTGATTGCGAGTCCCTCGACCGCCGCCTTAAACGAAGAAGAGGAACGTAAGAGCTGAACAGTTTAGACGATGCCTCAGACGACCATTTATTTTAATAACTCTGAAAAATAAATGCGGCTGTTTGACACTATCCCGAATTCAACAGAATCCATCACCCCTACGTTCCCATCTTGCATCTCTCTGGTTGCAGACCCAGCAGTTGTCACAGCACCACTAATTCTTCCTGGGATGACACTAAGCATTGTGTGTTGCCAAAGTAACGCCCGACTCTGGCAACGCAGATTGCTTTTTGTCCAGGTGGGGAGCAGAGCAGCAACAGTGAGGTGGTCTGGATTTTACCACAAGGCGTCTTCTTCACGAGATGTTTTCATGCAGCAATGTCTTCTTGTTCTTTAGGACAATGTGTCCACAGCGTAATATTATGACCTTGTATAAACCGTGGAGACAGATCAATAACGGAGGCCCCCGGTCTTCTGATGAGAACCAGATTACTGCAGCTCTTCATCCAGGCCGACTCTCTTCTCTGTGTCACCGTTGCGACTGCTGACTGTGAAAAATGGCGGGGCGGCCGCAGTATGGCCACGGCGATGAGGTCATTGTCGGATTCCACGTTAACGGCCAAAGAGCCGTCGCCAAGCCAAGATGACCAACAGTGAAGACTCTGTAGACGCTCAGATCGCTGTGTCTGTCCATGCGATGTTCGCTGTGGTCGTTGTGTATCCTTGGCTCTTCGTGTTACAGAGTGTGTATGTTGGAAATGGGAGGTCGAGAGAGACACAGAGAGAGAGACAGTGTGTGTGTGTGTGTGTATGCTGTACAGTCATTTATTGTATTAAATATCCTAAACTCCGCTTCTCTGATCTCTTTTTTCTAATCTTACTGATGTTGGATGGTTGCAGTAAAACATTTTTGGTGAACTTCTGCCATTGTTGAGATTGTATCGTAGACATTTTACACAAAAAAACAACAAAAACTGGAACCAAATATTCCCAAAGATGAGATATAACATCTCTTCCTTAATTACGGTAAACAATCACTTTGGATGTGATTCTGCTTGTGCTTTGGAGCAACTTCTAGTTGTACGTCAGAAATACCAGGACAGGAAACATGGAAATGACACGTGTGAAGTTTTGATGAAAACGTTCCAACATTCACAGTGTGGGGTGAAGGTTTGACCCCCCACCGTTCTGACCTCAGCAGAGCAGAGTTGCGTGATGAGTCACAGATCCTCCAGAAAGTGTTTCCAATGCAACCAAAGGAGATGCTGGAGAGCAACAAACTTTATTTTTACTCTTCATAAAGAAGAAAAAAAGAAATGTTTGACATAAAAAAGAAGCTACATCTCTCTAATTAAAAAAAACAACATCATTTAGTCACTGAGCTCATTGCAGCAGCAGATAAAATGACCAAACATCTATAGATAATATTATGAAAAAAAAAAACAAAAAAACATCCAAAACCTGCATGCGAATAAAGAGAACTGCAGGCTGGGATCTGTTGACTCGATGTCTATTTCACATGCTTTAGTTGCAGGCTGAGAGTAAATCGGAGAGAAACTTTCCAGTTGAATCAAGTTCAGATCAAAACTCACAAAGCCACCGAGTGGAACGGATTTGGAATTGAATCTTCATCCATCCAAAGAAACGCAACATCAGCGGTGATGGCGAGAGGAAGCTTGAGGCGATCCATCCATCTGTCTGATTCATGATTTCATTCGCTCCGCCGCAACATCAGGTGACCAGCAGATGCAAAACAGGCAGCGTGAAAACATTTATTCATCCTTAAACTGAATAAAGAAGTAAATCGTGTTTAATACCTAAATTATGATTACAAACTTAATCTGTTTTTATAAAACAGTGCAGGAGATTATTGCAACTCCCAAGCTTGTTGCAAACCCTGGGAACTTATTTATCAAACACAAAATCACTGTTAAGATAGAAAAATGCCCAGTGAAGGGTAGGAAGAAAAGGAAGATGTGGAAAATCAGCTGTGACTCTGTGGTTTAGATAAACAAAACTGCAGCATCTACCTGACCCAATACAACAAGCACACACCAACAGAACAATGTATATTTATAATAAGTATCTATTTAGGACAGCCACCGCTTAAGCAAAACCATGGATTATGCAGCAATAAAGCAAGCAATAACTATGGAACTAACACACTCTGTTTATCTCGTTTCATAACTACATACATATAGGTAAAGTCTGAATGTTAGAACATAGCCTGGATCTGGACCCTCTGCTCTGAAACATCCGGAGAGGGAATCAGCCGACCCTCGTCTCCTTACTCAGAATATTTTCGAAACTTTAATGAGAAAATAAACAGGATACAAAAAATCTTTCATCCCAAAGTTCATCATCGGAATCTCTTTTCAACTGCATCTTCAAGCAGGCATTCAGGCGACTCATCGGGACACAGCGATGCTTCTCTCTTTTTCCTGAGATCATTTCAACCTGCAGAGAGGAGAGGAGATCAGCTGACTGCTGCAGCACAGCCAATGGACTCCATCACCACAGTGTTTGTGAAGCGGCAAGATTCCGTCTCATTGTCCGTGTGTCCAATCAGGAAGCCGCAGCTTCCCTGGAAACACTAGAGCTTTGCTTGGATGCTTTGAACCGGACTCACTCACAACCATCTACTGACCTCACAGTCTTCACCAGATCCTTCAGCTGCTGAATGTCTGAACTCTTCAGTTTGTTCGAAAGCAGGTCCAGTTGTTCCAGATGGGAGGGGTTGGACTTCAGAGCCGAGACCAGAGAAGCACAGCTGACCTCTGACAGCTTGCAGTTCACCAAACTGAATGAGAAACATGAGGCCAACGCTGAAGCCAACCAGATAAAGGTCAAGACAATCCAACAGAACCAGTTAAAGATCCAGATTAATATTTATGACATTAATGCTGCTGCTTTTAGAAAGACCTGCTAACTTCAACTTTTGAAATCTCGTCTCCACCAGCTTACGCATCAATGCAAGTCCAGCTTCTGCAGCCAAATTATCCAATTTTCCCAGAAAATAAACAAATTTGAAGGAATTTTGGAGGAAATGTGAACAAATGTACATTAATGCAGACACATTTTAATTACTGCACAGTCACAAAAACATGGAATCATGGAGAACATTTAACGTAAAACTTCAGGACCTGAAACACATGGAGCCAGATCACTGTACTGGGACATGTTACAATATGTTAGTCAGTAAAATCACTCCAGGTTCTCACATAAGTGTTAAAGAATAAATCAGTGATCATTACATTTCAGAAACTGAAATAATTTTTCTAAACTGGGTTGAATGACCTCTGACATGCTTTACATAAGTTTTTTTTATATACTCTGAGGGTCTGTCCTGTTGTGACCTTAGGTCAGGGGTCAAACTCAGTAGCACATTATCTCCAAGTCCAGGAAGAAATTCAGAAAAAGTATTAGAGGAGAAGATATGAACTTTGTTTTCAAATTAATTATACCACAAATATGAACGGATATGATCTTGTACCTGAGTCTTTGTATTTTACAGTCAGGACTCTGTAGAAAACCACAGAGCTCTTTGACTCCAGCGTCTCTGAGATGTTTGTTGTAGTTTAGGTTGAGTACTGTCAGATGGGTCGGGTTGGACTTCAGAGCTGAGGCCAGAGAAGCACAGCTGATCTCTGACAAACTGCAGCTTCTCAGTCTGAGGAAAGAATGAAACGTGTGAGCTGAAGATGAACTGCTTGGGCTTCATTAAAATCAAAGAAACTTTAACTGGGACAAGCCGGAGAAGAAGAGACAAACGTTTCCAGGGAGACCTAGAGTATGGGTTAAAAAAAAAAAAAAAAAAAAGTCTGCCATTCGCAAATTTCACATCAGACATATCAGTGCTGAACTAAAAATATGGCTTCTGACCTCAAGGTCTGTATTTTGCAGAAAGGAGTCTGAAGAAAAGCACAAAGCTCCTTCACTCCGGCGTCTTTCAGGCCATCGTTGAGGCTCAGGTTCAGTTCCTTCAGATGGGTCGGGTTGGACTTCAGAGCCGAGACCAGGGAAGCACAGCTGAGCTCTGTCAACCCGCAGTCTTGCAATCTGGATGTAGAATTATAAGGTGTGAGCTGAAGTCAATAAACTGAAACGAATGAGTAAAAATGTAGAAATGAAATAAATTCACTGATTGCAGAAATCACAGAAACAGGATGAACTGATGTCAGAGGAGAACGAGCTGGTTGATATAACGCATCAGCCTGTGGCGTGTAAGACAACAATGTCCAGACTACGTTTCTATAGCAACGTGCCGGCCAGCTCTGTCCTGTCTTCAACTCTTCTCCTGCTGGTCAGTTTTCACGTGGTTTTAATCAGTGCCAGGCCGTCCCACAGGACTGTGTGTAATGAGATCAGGGCTTTATTCCACCAGTAAAACCCTTCTGCATTCTGTGGGTCCATTAAACATCAGTTCAAATATGAAAGGATTTCTGGCGCTATGACAAAAAACTGTTAAGGACGTCAAAAGAAAACATGTCTCTGACGTGATGGGTCAAATGGTCATGATCTTTGGGTTTCAATTGTTCACAGCCTGGACTGAACCTGCTGCAGGTGAAACTTTTTGCAGCATTTCATTGACAGAGTCACCTCACATTTGTCCATTGGTGAAAGCAGACAAAGATAAAGTTAAGTGGCAACACAAATGTGACATCAGAAACATCGTCTCTAAACTACAAAACTGACCTCAGTTTTTGTATTTTGCAGAGAGGAGTACACAGGAAACCACAGAGCTCCTTCACTCCAGAATCTCTCAGGTCGTTGTTGCCATTCAGGTCCAGTTCTGTCAGATGGGAGGAGTTGGACTTCAGCGCTGAGAACAGGGAACACCAGCTGGTCTCTGACAAGCAGCAATTCTCCAACCTGAGCAAAGAAAATATGTTAGTTAAACCAACAGGATGGAGGCTAAAACTGAATTATGAACAAAAAAACAAGAAATAAAATTGCTGAAGAATCGGTGGAGAAAAAAATATGCTGATGAAAGAACTTATGGAAAAGAAAATGAAGGACAAATTCATAAAAGACGATGTGATGGTCAAGTACCACATCAGGCTTCTATTGTTAGCTGCTATTATAGGCGCTCTGTTGAAGCTTCATCCCTGTTTTCCATGGATTGGTTGAAAACTTTAACCTTCCCAGATGTCCCTCCTAACACTAATGAACCTCAGCATTAGTCTTCCAATCCAGCATGTTGCACACATTATACACGGGTAAGTTGATGACAATAAGAGTTGGAAGACATTGACTTATTTTCCTCATTTTTGTTCATCAGTCAAAAGCATTTTAAAGTGAGAAGAATTGAAAAAATAATGTTCAGTCTGAAAGAAAAAAAATGAATTTATGAGGTAAGGCATTTTAGAAATAAGATTCCGACAGACAGGAGGTTGTTTTAAAAGATAATACATCAGAATAAAATTATGTTTTACAACAAGTGCTGAAATATTTGTGACTGATTTTATTGGATAAATGAAGAACACTAACTTCAAACTCTTCACTATGCTGACTGAAGTCTCCAGGATCTCACACAGATGCTTCATTCCAGAGTCTTTCAGTTTGCAGAACTGACTTATTTCCAGTTCAGTCAAATGGGAGGGGTTGGACTGCAGAGCCGAGGCCACAACTTCACATTCAACCTCTGAGAGCCAACACTTACCAAGTCTGCGATTAGAGAAGAAATAGTAAGTTGTAATAACAATCATGCAATCTGTTATAAACACAGAATAAAATAGGATGACATGCATCTGTCGTGGTCTGTCATTGTCTGAAAGAAACAAAGGGTTGGATGATTTTATAATAGCAGATAAAGATCCTAAAAGGTGAATCATGTGGTTGCAGCCCAGAGGTGCTAGAAGTTTGAAACGTGTCTGTGGATGATAGGGGTTTTCATATAAAACAGAGATTTTGATGAATTTCAATATAAGACTGACACTGATAAAAGTGAGATATTTTTTTAAATGATTAAAAAGAAATCTCTAAATACCAAACACTGGAGCAGTGCTGTCCTGGATGAGCATAACATTTAGATATCTGAATGGTTGAAATAGTCCAAAGGGTGAAGGATGATGTAAAGGCCAACAAATGTCTAGAAGCAATCTCTCGAAGAATGAAGAAGAAACAGGACAAAAAAAGAGACAGCTAGGCCAAATCAGCATTCAGACCACAAAGACATCTGGACTTACACGGCCTTCCTGCAATTTGTCACAGCCGGAACCAGTCTCTGTTGTCCATCTGTTGTTGTGTTGTACTTCTTTGGGTCCAACTCGTCAAGAACCTCCTCTGACATCTGCAGCATGTAGGCAAGAGCTGAGCATTGGACCTCTGAAAGTTTCTTCCCTGACTCCAGGAGCTGTTGAATCGCCTTACAGAATGAGAGGTCATTCATCTCCATCAAACAGTAAAAGATGTTGATGCTTCTATCAGGACAGATGTCATCAGTGTTCATCTTCTTCAGATTGTCTGTGATTCTCCGGATCGTTTCTGGGCTGTTCTCTGTCTGACCCATCAGGCCTCTTAAGAGTCTTTGGTTGGACTCCACAGAGAGGCCATGAAGGAAGCGAACAAACAGGTCCAGGTGGCCATTTTCACTGCTGAGGGATTTCTCCATGACCTTCTTCAGGAACTCATCCAGTGTGTAGCCATGGTCTGTTTTCTTGGACAGGCTCAAGAAAGAAGTCAAGAAGTAATACAAAGACGAGTGGTCGTCTTCTTCCAGGAGCATCATCATTACCTCTGTATTCTTTGTGGTGAAACTGTGGAGCATGTAGACTGCAGCCAGAAACTCCTGGATGCTCAGATGAACAAAGGAGAAGACAGAGGTTTCGCCCATCCCCGTCTCCTCTTTAAAGATCTCAGTGAACACTCCTGAGAAAGAAACATCTTTGATCTCTATGCCACAATCCTGGAGGTCTGACTTATAGAAGATGAGGTTTCCATTTAGCAGCTGCTCCAAAGCCAGTTTTCCCAAAGCCTGAACCATCTTACTGATGTCTGGATCTCGTTCAGCTCCCCCATCATACTTTCTCTTCTTGATTTTGATCTGAACCACCAAGAACTTGATGTACATCTCGGTAAGGGTCATGGGCAGCTCTCCTCCCTCTTTGCTCTTCAATTCATCCTCCAGAACATCAGCAGTGATCCAGCAGAAGACTGGGATGTGGCACATAATGTGAAGGCTTCGGGATGCGGTGATGTGTGATATGATCCTGTTGGCCTTCTCCTCATCATCTCTGAATTTCTTCCTGAAGTAGTCCTCCTTCTGTGAGTCGGTGAACCCCTTGACCTCTATGACCCTGTCTATAAACTCAGGAGGGATCTGTTTGGCTGCTGCAGGTCGCGTAGTTATCCAGAGGAGAGCAGAGGGAAGCAGTTTCCCCCTGATGAGGTTTATCAGCAGAACATCCACTGAGGTGGACTCTGTGACATCAGTCAGGATCTCTTTGTTGTGGAAGTCCAGTGAAAGTCGACTCTCATCCAGACCATCAAAGATAAACAGAACCTGGTACTGTTCAAAGTTACAGACATCTTTGCTTTTAATAAATAATTTATGGATTAGTTCCACCAAGCTGAACCTTTTTTCTTTCAATGTGTTCAGCTCTCTGAAAGTGAATGGAAATATGAACTGGATGTTCTGGTTGGTTTGGTCTGCAGCCCAGTCCAGAGTGAACTTTTGTGTTAAGACTGTTTTCCCAATGCCGGCCACTCCCTTTGTCATCACTGTTTTAATTGGTTGGTTATTTTCAGGTTGGGGTTTAAAGATGTCTTCTAGTAGGATTGTTTTTCCTGGTTTGCTGGTTGCTCTTTCAATCTGTCTGACTTCGTGTTCATTATTAACCTTTCCAGATCCTCCATCCAAGATGTAGAGCTCTGTGTAGATATCGTTTAGAAAGGTTTTCTTTCCAGCTTCTGCGATGCCTTCACGGAGACATTGCAATGTCTTCTTCAGATGTTCTTTGTGGCCATGTTGACACAGATCAGCAAAATCTGAGGAAAGAAGCAAAGACACAAAAGAAAACACTTCAGCAAATTAAGACTCACACTAAGTGTATTGTTTTTATGTCAAGTTATTCAAACGAGGGGGTCATTGCAACTACAGACCAGGAGGAGAATTTAATTCAGATGAAACCTGAGATCAAAAATGGCAGACATGAAAAAGAAAAACATGAAGAGAGGAAAATATACAACTTGGCCTTTTAATAAATGGACTCCTGCACGTGAATTGTGCTAAGCATTCTAAACCATTTTGCACAAGAGGTCGCCTTGCTCCTTTTTTGCCCATCTGCAGAAAAAAACGTTTCACAGATTTTGACCCACAGCTCAGCAGAAGGTGTGTCAGACCATAGAGCTCGACACATTCTGATTCTAACTAAAGTCCATCATCATTTCACCAAATTATGTCTGCTAAATGGGCAGGACAAACCTGGCAGAAAGACTAAGATGAAAGCCCAAGGAAGAGGGAATAATGGTGAATGTGGAATGGAAGTTCTTTGGAGTGAAATGAATTCCCAGAATCAGGTAAGTAAAATGATTCATCCAAAAGATTGATTCTTTTCAAGCTGATATGACTTTATGTCTGCAGAAGGTTGTTGTCTAAAGATTTAACCCACAGATTTTATCCTTGCCTTGCCAGTGAAGTCAATGCAATATTTCTTTTATCTATGGAATACACCTTTATAGACTTGCTAATCAATGCTTTACTTAAGGATAGTGTGAGCATTTTAGCATGTACTGTGATAGAAACTAAAAAGAGCCCTTGTACGACCAACCCCTGACATCATTAAATTCACAAAGAAGCGATTCTGTGGTCCGCCTCACATCAACAAGCACAGTTTTCCAACTCAACAGGTCTAAGCACAGGTAGCATTGTTCTGCTCTGTCTTTATGTTGACTCAGACTTTTAGGATATAACCTACTGACTAATGAGTTCATCAAAAGTTGACTGATCTATCTGATCAACTAAAATTTAATTGATAAGCAGCCATTTTCTTCAAATCCTGAGTTTTTCTATGCATCAAGACCAACAGGCTGATTTCCAGTGAATAAATCGTGCCCAGATGATGCCTTCTGATGATTCTGGCCATCATGTGGTCTAAAGATCCTGAACCAGTCTTTGCGGAGGGTGAAGGGTTTCTTGTCTAATGTGCCTCTGGTCCAAGCATCTGAAATCAGAAGGATATGAAGTTCTCCTGTCTGTTACTGACCTTCAACTGCGGCTTCAGGACTCGGGTCACTGAGCTTCTTCACCAGGTCAATTCTCTTGATCTTTTCCAAAATAGTCCTCATAACTATTACAGCTCCAGCGAACTGGTACGTCTGCACCATTAGGTCCACGACGTCGAGCCTCTCCGCCTTCTCCAGCTTGGAGGCCTTGATGGGATCCATGCCATTCCAGATCTCTCTCTTTAGGTGCCATTTGAAGCTACCAAATTCATTATCAACTATATCATCCAGGATGCCAGCAAGTCTTTCCTCCTCACCCATCTCCACCTATAACATAAATCAGAGAAATTGACTAAAGCAGACATTATTAATTTACTGTCCGGAAAATAATCTCTGTTCTGAAAGAAGGTTCGGCCAACTCTTTCTAGAAACTCAAAGTTAAATTACTCTCAAAATGACTTTCTGGTTCCAGAAATTTTTTTCTCACTGATATTCAAGGTCCATGTTTGACTGCAACTTTACGAGCTTTCAAAAACTGTGCAGCCCAGACTGTAATGAAGGTTGCCGAATATTTTGGTTGCAAATAAAAACAGCATACCTCAGTTTCCTTTCACTTCCCTGTTATGCAATACTTTGAGTTTGACTCACAGAAATAAAACTGGGAGGTGACAAAATATGATTGGTGTTTGCCAAGGATGAGTGTTTAGAAAAAAATCCTGTCATGTTATGCAGGTATAACTATTTAATAGGGATTTTTTTCCTAAAAGCCAGTGAAGCCAAATAAATAATCTGTTTCTTCTGATCTTATCATCCTCTCCTTCTCACAGATGATACACAACTTCATTTTGACTAAACTACAGAAATTGAGTTTTAAAATATGCACTGCTGTCCAAAAAGTTCAAAGACAAGAAACCGTCTCAAGACAGGAGGGAAACAAGAAGATCGTGTCGTAAACACTCACCGTGATTCAGATCTTTGGTTCTCCTTCTGCTCTGCTCACATATGGAGTCTGAGCCAGGTAGACCGGTTTCTCCTGATCCCATTATACCTGGCCCACCGACGCCCCCTTCTTACAGCATGGGTGTGTATATCTGTGTTGAAACATGTCAGGAGTCTCCTCTGATAATCTTCACTTCACAAGGAGACAAGTGTAGCTCATCAAGTTCAGATATGAAGAGATATGCACTGCAAAAACACCAAGCCTTACGAAACTTACTTTGTGATCTAGTTTCTAGTGCAAACAGGTGAGTGCACTTGAAATGCGACAAAACTAACTTACAAGTAACTTTTCAGAAAGATCTAGGAGTTTGTTCTCAGTACATAATTCATTAATATTGATTTTATAAACTGCTAGTTGCACTGATAGATTATTTCACTTAAAACATGGAAAATAGATTAAAAGACTTATAACAAGCCAATCTTCATGTTTGAAATACATTTTAGGATCATAGTCCATCTACATTGCACTCTCATTCTACCCAACAACATATAATAAAAACAAAACTAATAATAAATAATAATAATAATAATATAATAATAATAATAATAATAATAATAATAATAATAATAATAATAATAATAATAATAGTTGCTGCTCAGTATCAGGGTTTGTTGCAAAAGTCAGTGACTCGATGTAATCAACTGGGTTTCCTCAGATTGACAAAAAAAACAAAACTTCTTACCAACTGAAATAAACAATAAACTTTATTGCATTGTTCAGTAAACAGGATAGATACAGGATGAGTGTTTTTGAATTTTAATCTGCATGATTTGATTAAACTGAATATAGAGCTGATGTCTTTGGTTGAGTGTCTTCACAGCTGGAAATTCATGTCTTGTCATAAAACCCAATTTAATTCATTTCACATCTTGAAAAATGTTAAAAATGTTTGTTTTTATATGAAGCATGCATTTTTCTTAAATAAATGTATTAATTCATGTAAAAGTTTGATGTTATTTCTCATGTTTACCTGACAGTCTGATAACATTTTGGTGATTTTTTCCTAAAGAATTGGGTTTAAAAAAGAAATGAATTCATTAAATGAAGTCAAACAGATAAACATGTCATGTTAAACTGTTTAACAGGTTGTCACAATCCTTTATACAATATCCAATCAAATCTTGTTAGCCTCCGGGGTTTAAGTTACACAAGCAGTTTGACGCAGTTCTTGTAAAGGTTAAATATCTGCCAAGTTACAACAGATTTCAACTTGCCAGAGGCATTTCAGATGTTTTTCAGTCTGTCGCGCTGTTTTCCAAGAATTTATTGAATCGTTTCTGCACTGCTTGCACGTCCAGACTTGGGCAAAGTTTTTGTTGTCACACAGATGGCCTCACATTTGACTCTAGAAAAGAAATTAACCTTAAACCTAACCCTAACTCAACACCAATTGTCTCCCATCAACCGTCTGGTAATATTAATCAATAATTTATAGGAGAGAAAATTATTGACAGTAGAATGATCTTGCATCTTCCAACAAACTTCTTCTTAACAAGGCTCTTAAAGATATATTTAAGCCAATAACTACTTCTTGTCATGACCAAAGCAATGGCTGTCACATGGCTTTTGGACTGCTGGGTCAGAACCACAGTGCAGTACAGCAGTGATAGACGCACAACCAGCAATCAGCAGAACATTTCGGCACAACACTGGGTGGCAGTCGAGCTCAGTGGATGGCACCTTGAAATTGTAAATCTTTTAAATATATTCAGAAGTAAATTAATACAGGAAGAAGACACGTATATATATATGCAGATTTTAACAAGTTGTGGAAGATCTTTTAATGTAGTTGCATGGAATATATACTCATTTTATTTCAGTGTTGCAGTGTTATCAGATGGAAATAATATATGTAGTCATTTTAATTATCATTTTAATATGTATTATTTATTAATCTCATGACTTTTACCTTTCAAAAGTTCTAATGTGGACGTCAATTCATTACTCCAGGACGAACCTATGCTGCCATCAAGTGGCCTAATTTGGCAATTACACTTCTGTTTTGGAAGTTGAAGTTTAACATTTCGACCTGTAGGTAAGAAATGAGGTTAAAATTGTTTTAGTTTCCACCATATGTGTAAGAAAAAGGTAATATGAAATAAACTAGAGCTTGAATATACCACGTAATATGGCTAATAATCTGTTTTTAGGTGTCAAATAAAATTGGTGCATTAGACTTCACATTCATAATAATAGGGCCAGATGTAGGACTAACGCGAGATTTGAGATTAGGGCAAGAAGAGCAGAAAACAGAGAGCTGCCTCCTTCCATAACATGAAACTGTTATGAACAAGTTATGAACAACTCTTGCGTATTGAAGCGCAAGGGTTTTGCTGAGTCTAGACCAGTTCAACATTAAGGGCTCAGTTAAACTCATTATCAGCGTTAAGAGCAATTTCAAGACAAGTTTCTACCACATTACCTGCTGACACACCTTATTTTCTTAGTTTCTAAGGCTTCAATGGGACGCCTGAGTGTGTTTATTTTCAGAGGTGTCTTTAGGTTTGGTTTACTCTGTTATTGCTACTAGAAGCAGCACTTTCACGTGTGCGTCAGTAAAATCCAGACAGTGATTAGACTTGTTTAAGTTGAGTGGGAATTCATTCATGGGACATGTGGAAATGTCCCATGCAGGACATTTTTGAAACATGTCGGACGATTTACTGGAATGACTCAGATTTGTATTTGTTTGAAGGTGTTATGGTGACCTCTTTGCATATTTTACACTGGACAGTAAACATTATTTTTGGTGCAACAAGATCATATCTAGCTCTAGTTAAAAACCTCCTGAATTCATGCTTGATCAGTGGTCGCAAGGAGACATTTAATAGAAACAGCAAAGCTTGTGTTTAAGCAGCAAGTCTCTTGGCTGGATGTTTTCGTCAGGATTGGACCTTGGACTCGGAGGAGAGTTATATGAACATGCGAGTCAGATTCTAGGTCCCCTTGTCTTTGTTTATCTGTCTCTAAATCTGCTGAGAAGTTTTTTGGATGCATGTGTGACTCGTTGATCCTGTCATCATACTGAGGCATGATTGTACCTTTCATGTTTGAAAATCAAACTGTTAAACATGTTACTTTAACAGGAATGCTTATACATAGTTTATACACCATAAACTTTCATGGTGTATATGAGACATTTTATTTTATGAGACATTTTATTTTATGTCTCATAAAATAAGATATTTTATGAGACATTAAATATTTCTCAAAGGACGTTGAGAAACGTCCTGCTTCATAGTTATAAAATACTACTAATAAAAAAAAAAACTACTGGTGCCAGAAAAATGTAAAACAACTTCATTGGAAATCAATGGCTGCTGGCTGGAAATACGTGATAAAATGTATTTGAAATCTTTTTATTGAGGATGTGCCCCACTTTTAACCTCTCTATAGATTGTTTTGCACAATATTATTATTATTTTTATGGTCATTTCTATCTATTTTACAATACATTAGAGTCACAAGAGCCAGGAAGCAAAATCTGGAAAGTGACAATGAGCTTTACTGCTTTTCTAAACCAGGGATAGAACAGTGCATAGATCACAGGGTTTAGAGTGGAGTTGAAATAAAACAGGAAGAGCGAATAGGATGCGTAGCTCTCACTGAGCAGATTGTCCCCTGCGAGGGAGAAACAGTAATACGGACAGTAACATATCAGAAAAACCACCACCAGAACACCAAGAGTCCTGGCTGCTTTCAGCTCAGATTTCTTGGTCACGTTCACCGAAAGCTGCAGAGTGACGGCCGTGACGTGAGCGCGCACGGCGCGGGCCTGGGACACGGCCGCCACAAACACTCGCATGTACAGCACTATGATGGCCGCAACCGGAAGGACAAAACTCACAATGAGGTCGACGGTGTCTGCGATAAAGTCGACAGAAATGAGACAGTCTCCCACGCAGGATTTGTGCCTGCCTGGCTTCACCAAGTCATCTAACACCACAAGGCAGCCGTAGATAACAGAGCAAAGCCAACACAGACAGACAACAGCTTTAACTCTTCTGTCTGTGACTCTGGTGGGGTAACGCAGGGGGTCACAGATAGCCAGATAGCGGTCAACCGATATGAGGACCATGTCTCCGACTGACGCAGAGGTGATGACAAAGGACAGAGAGTTATACAGGGAACAAGCGAGATCGCCAAAAAACCAGCAGCCTGTGTTCCGGATGATTTCTGCAGGCATCAACAGGAGACCCAGGAGGAAGTCTGAGACAGCCAGCGAGAGGAGGATGGCGTTAGTGGGTGTGTGAAGCTGCCTGGAGAGAGACAGAAAATCAATATCAAATCAATACATGCTGGTTTTACACTAGCACAACTTTATACAGCTTTGTGCAAAAATAACTCAAACAATAATAATGATAATGATAATAATAAAAAAGATTAAATCGCGACTTGAAATGGGAGACTGAGATGATGACGAGCAGGTTGAGAGACGCTGTCAGCAGAGAAATAGAAGACAGCATGATCTGAGGGATCACGGCGCCGGTCCAGGTCCATCCAGGCTTCCTGCAGGAGCTGTTGGTTAACTCTGGAAAGCAGAACTCATCTCCAGACTCCAGCTCCATCTTCACATGATGCGCAAAACAATCAGCTGCAAAGTCTGATTATATACCTGATGAATGTCAGCTTGTAACTCCTCCTTCTTTTTCCTCTTCATCCTCTCTGACTTTGTCTTTTGCATTGTCAGCATTAGTGAATATTTTTCTAATATTTGCAGACCGTTAGATGCCAGGTGCAACCCATTGCTACGACAACAGTGCAACAACAAACATCGATGTTAAGGCCTGTCACTTCAGTCTGTCTGTGTCTTTCCTTTTAGTTTTCTTTTCTCGCTAGCAGCAACACATAAATGTGTACACCTTGCCTGGCTTTATTCGTGAACACCAGATACTTGTCTATGTTGTAGCTGTGATTGCACAGAACAGCCCAGGAGCCGGATTGACTCCAACTCAAAAAGAAACGTACTTTCACCTCAACGGAGGCACAACCGTTGCAGAAGAAAATGATGTTGAATATAGTCTAGAGATCAAGGATGTCTGGTGTCTGCAGTGATGCTGGCTGGCCTTGACCTGACCCTTGACCTTTACAAGTCCAGCATGGAGAGAAAGTCAAGTGTTCCTCCCTGCAGACCTAATCGTTCGTTGCAGTTTAGGCTTTTCCTGTTTTGTGAGTTAACTGGATGCAGAGATGGTTGTGCACTGAACAGGCTAATGGTATAATGGCATCTTGGAAGATCACCAGCAGCTCTGGTTGTTCTTCTAGAGCTGCCTCTGGTTGTACCCAGTCTTTACCTCCAAACAGTGTCTGTGTGTGAGAATCACCTGAGAAATGGTCAGGTGAAACGACCTGGAAACGATTCACTCTAAGCAGTGTTGTTGAACTCGATGAGAATTCTGTGCAAGTCCACCATCCATCATCTCCAGGATTGACAGGTTGAGCTCCAGGCGGTTCTTACAGTACCAGTGGACCAGCATATCCAGTCTGTGAGTAGATTCATCACCATTCATCACCATAAAACCAATGGCAATGGAGTCATGTGCAACCTCCATGACTTTCACTGACTGATCTGATGAGGTTTGGTCATTTGTGTGCAGAAAGAAGAGTAATGGAGAGAGAACACATCTGCGGGGGGCGCCCGTGTTGATGATTCTTGTGCAGAAGGACAGAAGGTAAAGATGCTCCCTCGCTGGTGATGCACCGACGGGTCATCAGCACTGTGAGCTGCTGAGCTCCTGGTGGAAAATGTCAAATGCCACCATGCCTAATGGTGGTGTTGAAGACTGAGCTGAAGTCCAGAAACAGGATCCTGGTGCACTACCCTACCTGGTCAAGTACACGATTTATAGCCCCAAGTTTACTCAATCATCTGCTGACATGTTTGCCCAATCAGCAAAGTGCAGCAGGCCGGATAGGGAAAGTGTGCTGTCTTGACTATGAAATACCTAAATGAATTTAATCTTGCTATGGGGGGTTTGGTGGGGACCTGGATGTGTGACTTCACATAGCTCCAGAGACATGTTAAAGATCTGGATGAAGATCTGTTGGTGAGTGCAGGCCTCCAGGAAGAATGATAAGACGATAAAATAGCATCGGATCCAGGGGCTTTCATGATCTTCCATCTTCTAATCTTTAATGCTGACAGGAGGTCAGGAGGTGAATGGTGTAATTAGGTGTTTTTAATCTAACACTCTTGTCCCTCGTGGGGTCAGGAGGTGCTGGTGTCTGTCTCCAGCTAACGTTCCGGGCGAGAGGCGGGGTCACCCTGGACAGGTCGTCAGTCTCTCAAAGCCATACAAAACCACTTTAAATGAAAATGTTCATATTTGTGAGCTGTGCTTTGTTGGAGGAAATTACATTTCTTAAGTTTGTCATGTTATTGCCATAAAACAATGTTTCTATTGTTGTCATATGGCTGGCTGTTTCAATCCTTGCTGTCAGTCTTCTCCAGAAAGGGGAATAAACCTTTAACTTTTCACAACGAGCCACCATCTATGTAATAAGACTGAGTGCTGGCAGCTGAAAGGATTAATCTGCTGCACTGACAATGTGGCAGCCTCAGACGATGCCAGTTGTTTTCATGGCAACACTGTTCAAACAGTGACACACTTTGCAGTCTCCTGTAGACGGCCAACATGTTTTGTCATCTTCCTAAAATAACGGCCCATGTCTTTTTTTGTTTGCTTGTTTTGCCTAAATCGTCTTTTGGCAAAAGAAATGACCCGGGCCACTAATTCAGGAAGGCGGCAGCATGTCGACACGACATGCAGGCCACAGATAAGAACAATTTTAGTTGTTTCAAACTTCAAGAGTCAGTTAAGACGGGCTGTTAGCCTTCCGCTGCTCTGAGGATTTCTTTATAAATTCACTGTAACATGGCACAGTTCTAGCACAGGTAGGGAAACTATTACTGATAAGAAGTTCACAGAACCTGACTTCAAATTATAATGGGCCATCACACAGTGGTGCTATGTGTTATCATCCACTCAGGATGGCAGATATGATGAATCATGGAGCAGAAAATGTCAAATTAAGGCTTTGTGCATCAATGTAGCTACATGTACTTTCCACCTCTGTGACAGCAGCATTGATGCATAACCGTTCACTTGGATATTAGAGCAACAGCTGTTACTTTTAAAACTGGACATTACTAAGAGACATATATAGCTATGTATAGGCAGTTTGCTGTGAATGCAAAGAGATTCCTACTGAGCAAGACACATGCTGCGCTGGTCTGCTTGTATTTCAGACGTAGCAGATCAGAAAACATGAGACAAAACATTTGTAAAGCACCTTTAATTTGAATCGTTTTTGTTTGGTGATTCCAAAGGTCAGGATGTTGTTGGAAAAAAAACAAAAAAACATCAAAATCTCACGGTGGAAATGCAACAGCAAAACAAATTTAGCAAGTTTTCAATTATTCCTTTCAAGTTCATGTTAGTTATGAAACTTCACTGAATGCTGGCCTCACAGGAGCCGGGCCGCAGGATCTGAAACGTGACGATGAGTTTGGTAGCTCTCCTGAACCAAGGATAAAGCAACGTGTAAATCACTGGGTTCAGACTGGAGTTGAGATAAAACAGAAATATGACGTAGGATACAGACGAGTCGGTGAGCAGGTCGCCACCCGCCAGGCTGACGCAGTAATACGGACAGAAACACATGAGGAACACCACCATCAGAACCCCCAGCGTCCAGGCTGCTTTCAGCTCAGATTTCCTCGGCAGACTCACCGAAAGCTGGAGGGAGACAGCCGTGACCTGAGAGCGCAGGGCCCGGGCCTGAGAGACGGCCGCCACAAACACCCTCATGTACAGCGCAACCATGACCGCGACCGGAGCAATAAACGTAGCAACAAGGTCAATCGTTCCCAAAATGTAGTCGACTACAATCACACATTCCCCCTGGCAGGAGTTGTGTTGCCCCGGCTGAGTGAGGTCAGAGTTCACGATGACGCTGCTGTACAGGACAGAGCTGAGCCAGCAGAGACACACGCAGACTTTAACTTTTCTCTCCGTGACTGCGGCGGAGTAACGGAGAGGGTCACAGATCGCCACATAGCGGTCAGCTGATATCAGCACCATGTCGCCAACCGAAGCAGAGGTGACGACGTACGACACGTAATTATACAGGGAGCACACGAGGTCGCCGAAAAACCAACAGGCTGTGTGCCGCACGATTTCACCTGGCATCAGCAGAAGCCCCACGAGGAAATCTGACACAGCCAGAGAGAGGAGGAGGATGTTGGTGGGTGTGTGGAGCTTCCTGCAAGGAGACAGAAACACTTCGTTACAACACACCCCACGCATTTGAATTGCTTCTCGCTATTTGGTTCAAGTTAAAATGAAACATCTTCAGGTTTGGAAATGAGACAAGAAATGCTATCATCTCCAGTTCTGGTCATTACAGCCAGATGCCATTTTCTGTTCAAACACAGTTTTAAAAGAGTGAAACCAAAGCAGAAAATGTGATATGAAGAATCTGTCTGTGCCTGAAGTGAGAGATGGCGATGATGACGAGCAGGTTGAGAGCCACGGTGAGCAGAGAGATGAAGGACAGTATGGTGCGAAGGAGCACAGTTTCAGTCCAAGAAAATTTGGGTTTCCTGCAGGAGGTGTTGAAGAGATGTGGGAAGCAGAGGTCACCTCCAAACTGCATGTCCATCTTTGAAGTCAGAGAAGAGCTTAAGCTGTGGCTTTTTTCCCAAACAATTCTTGATTTTATGCCTCCTACCTCCTCACTCCTCCCCTTTGCTACCTTCCTTCGTCTATTGGACAGACTGTACAGTAGAGACCAGACATGTTGCATGCACCTCTTTGTCTGCCCTTCTTCTTACCACCACTCTGAAACAGGGTCACTATGGACTCATCAGACTACATGACCTTCTATCATAGCTCCGTCATCCAATCTTCAAGCTAGTTTTCAAACCAAAGTCTTTTCTTGAGTTAGTCTCACTGATCAGTGGTTTTCTTATGCGGCTGTTCAGCCCCAGACCCTCGAGTTGCTCTTACTTTCACTGTATGGTCCTGATTCCACCAAACAATAAAGTCGACCGTGACCACTCAGGGTTTTCTTCTTGACCACCTTTCTGTTCTGCCAACAAAATCAAACGTGGCAATGATTAAAAACTCAGAAGTTGAGAAATGGAAAACCCTTGTCTATAGTGATCATGAGGACTGAAAGGGACATTGAGTTAAAAAAAACAGGTTTCATAAATGGACTCCCAATGCATTAGCAGACACACAGCCACCGTGACTGAAACATGCCTAAGATCTAATGTAAACTTTGAAGACAGTGTGTGTTGTGCAGGGCCCTAGACAGGGGGCGCTGTCCAACAATCAGGGGCATTTCACTATGACTGGGCCGAGATTTCCTCGCAATTCGGTCATGCTGACTTAGCCTGCAGAATTGTAATAAAGCTCTGTTGTCCAACTAAAGTCTAAAACATGTGGAGTCTTATTCCTGCAACATCGCCACACCTGCATCTAGAGGAGACTGACAGAAAACACCACAGTGTTACATAAACTAAGTCTCCCTGTTTGTCTCTTGCGTCCACCAGAGATGAGAACTGCAGCAGCTGTAGCTTGTCAAGGAGGCCTGGCCTAAGGACGTACGGGGATACTGGATTTTACATCACATGACTCGTCGTCCACGACTCAGGTGCCTTTGCTAAGCATTAAGTCAGGAATATCTTTGTTCAGAAACCATCAGGGCCTGCAGTTTTTCCAGGCTGGAGACTCACCAGCTTCTTCTAACGTGTGCCGCGGTGATTTGAGGCGACCTGCTGAAGGGTATTGGAGGATCACTGAGTAGGTGTGAATGTGAGAATCACATGGGGTTGAAGGACTCTGAGAAGGAAGAGGGGAGATTGGGCGGACAGCATCAGTGGTGTTGGGAGTGTGGGCTAGGCATGTCGGGGCCGCAGTGTCAAATATCTTAAAACATATATTGTCCTTATTGGCCAATGGGTTCAATGTCATGAAGAAAATAACCCATGAAAATATGAATATGTAATAATGTCAGAGTAGGATAGAAATATTGGTGTTTATTAAGATTTTGAAATCTCCATAAAGCTTTCCGTTTTCCAGTCTTAGCAAATTGAAACATTTGGTAATGTTACAAATGTCTCTTCTAGTGAAACATTAGAAGATATCACACTCTATTCTGAATAAGTTACAGTTGGTCTGGCAGAGCATTTTACATCTGACTGAAACTGTGAGGAGGCCAGAACCTCCTGACCCCCTACTGGTGGATGAACTCAATCGCTCTCTCTTTTCTTTTAAGATTAGAGGTGTGATGGTCACAACTGATGACCATCAGTGGCTCTGCCACTGTGCCGGTCCTCCAGGCCCTGCCCTTCAGGAACACCAAACACATTGGGTAGACAAAGAAATCAACCTGGGCCCAAAGCTTGGGACTGAAAGCTTGTGCTTACTGGCTGGCAGAGATTCTCAATGTTTCTCTGGGACAATGAACCGTCTGTCCCTGTCTTAAGTCAGCAACTATTGTCTCAACAGGCAAAATCAAGCAGAGACGGATAAATCATCCAATGATGCCTTCACCATTGCCCTCCATGTTGCACTGACTCGCCTAGAACAACAGGATGCTCTGTCTGGATTACTTCT